>NW_028230450.1:18928689-19201189 GCF_043228905.1 Azolla caroliniana | reverse complement strand
CAGACTGCATGTGCATGAGTCCTTCCCTATTGACTATGTCATCACAATCTTATGCACACATTTCATCTCTGTGCAGGGACCCAGATTTGGTTAGAAGGATCGGAGAATCCACAGCCCTTGAGGTTCGAGGCACTGGCATCCAATATGTATTTGCACCTTGTATCGCCGTAAGCACCCAAATAGATTTTGTTTGTGTGAATTTTGGGTTATGCCTATAACTTATAGCTTTATCAAATATAACAAGTGTTGCATTTGTGCTACACCCTAAACACTAAGACCTGAATGCTTTGGAGATATCTTTGTGATAAGACCATGTAATAAGCAGAACCTTTTTCGCAGGTTTGTAGGAATCCTAGGTGGGGACGCTGTTATGAAAGTTACAGCGAGGATCCTCAAATTGTTCAAAATATGACTGAAATCATAGTGGGTTTGCAAGGAGCTCCTCCAAAACCAGGTGTTCCTTATGTTGCCGGACAGTAAGTTTCTATCATCTCATGGTCCTGTTTATTATATCATCTCTTTAGCTAGCTCAAAGATGGTCAAAGATACACAACACCACCATCGTCCATCATAAGAAAATCATAATGTCATTACTGTAACAATCCGTTAGTTTTTTCCCCTTAAACAATCCTTGATACAATGTCAGTATGATGACAGCCCATGATTTGGAATCATGTCTGTAGGCAATCCTTGATATGGTGTCATTTATACACGCTAACCTTGATTTGGTGGAGTTATTGTTCTCAGGCATAATGTGGCAGCTACAGCCAAACATTTTGTTGGTGATGGCGGCACTGTGAATGGCATTGATGAGAACAACACCGTGACTAGTTTCAAGAGTTTGGTTAATATACATATGGTGTCCTATTTTGATGCCATTTCAAAGGGTGTATCTACCATAATGACATCTTACAGTAGCTGGAATGGGCAAAAGATGCACGACAACAGATTCCTTATTTCACATGTGCTTAAGAAACAGCTTGGATTCAAGGTACAGAATCATTCTTTACCTGGAATTGATATGCTGTATACAAAAAGACTTATGAGAACACGTTTACGATCATATATTCCCTAATGCTATTTGTACTCAACATTGAGTTCACATGCTGCATAGATGGAAACTGCCATACATATACATGATCGTTAATACTCCTTTGCAATATATATTCACATTGAATTCATACATTGTTATATTCATGGTAATTGTCGTACTCTCCCCTTTGCTGTGTACTAAACATTTGGATCATATGCTGCATACATGGTAACAATTCTAACATTTGCTGCATACTTTTGTGGTTGGTTAATCTAGTAAAGTATCCTCTAAGTTAATAGGAGAGATGCACTTGTGTGGCTCCTGGTTGGTTGATTCCTTACCTACATTACTCGTTTGCTATACTTTTTGAATAGACTTCATTTTTATCTGATCAGATTTGTGATATGCAGGGCTTTGTGATCTCTGATTGGCAAGGGATTGACAGAGTCACTGATCCTGCAGGAATCAATTATACATTCTCAGTTGAAAAGGGTATTAATGCTGGGCTAGATATGGTAAAATAGATCCACCATTCATAAATTGTCATTATCTATACTTCACAGTAACACACTATATGTGAAGTGGTTGTATACGGCATAATGTTTGTGAGATGGTCTTATACAGATTATGGTACCGTTTGACTATACATCTTTCGCCAATGACATGCATCAATTGGTTAAGTCTGGTTACATTCCGATGAAGAGGATAAATGATGCAGTAAGTAGAATCCTCAGAGTAAAGTTCACAATGGGTTTATTTGAAAATCCACTTGGTGATCGAAGTCTTACCAGTGTGGTTGGTGCACAGGTAAGCTATTATTGATACATTTATACATATATTTGCTTTTCACTATTGATTTCTCTGAACATTTGTGATGTGTTTATAATCTAGAAACATAGGGATCTGGCTAGAGAAGCTGTGAGAAAGTCTCTTGTTCTATTGAAGAATGGGAAATCAGAAGATGCACCATTCCTTCCTTTGAGGAAAAAGGCATCAAAGATCCTTGTAGCTGGTAGTCATGCGAATGACATTGGATACCAATGTGGAGGATGGACAAGCACTTGGCAAGGTTCAAGCGGCAATACAACTATAGGTGGGTTGGTACATGTTAGGTCCTTTCAAGGTTTCTAGATATATATACATATAATAAATTTATAATGTCTCTAGTATAGTGTGTACACATTGTTTCTAGATTGATCATGTAGCTCACTCACATTTGATACATAGAGCACAGCACACCTTTGATGAATATGGCTACAAGTAGCTCACATCTGATACACAGCCACAAATAGCTCACATTTTATCAATATCGCTAAATGTAATTCATGGGGTCTTTTTTATGCCCATGTGACTAAAGGTTTCCCCACTACAGGCACGACTATCCTTGATGCTGTTAACAGCATTGTTGATAAATCTACCCAAGCTCTAATAAATGAATCTAATGTACATGTTTCAAAGGATTGTTCTTTTTTATGCCCATGTTGACTAAAGGTTTCCCCACTACAGGCACGACTATCCTTGATGCTGTTAACAGCATTGTTGATAAATCTACCCAAGTTGTCTATAAACAATCACCAGACACGAACTTTGTGGAAAACAAGGGATACTCATTTGCTATAGTTGTGGTGGGAGAGGAACCATATGCAGAGTTCTTAGGTGACAGTTCAACATTGACAATTCCAGATGAAGGCATACAGACTATAAAGAATGTTTGCACCTCTTTAAAGTGTGTGGTGGTACTTATATCAGGAAGGCCTCTTGTGATTGAACCATACTTGCCACTGGTTGATGCATTTGTAGCTGCATGGCTTCCGGGGACAGAAGGGAAAGGTGTCACCGATGTTCTATTTGGAGATTATCCATTTCAAGGAAAATCGTCGCGGACATGGTTTAAGAGAGCTGATCAGTTACCCATGAATGTCAATGACCGGCATTATGATCCTCTTTTCCCATACGGTTTTGGACTGACCACCAATACCAATAAACAACCTGTAGTTGGTAGGTGAAAATGTTCTTAAACGCTACTATAACTATTCCAACCACCATCAAGGATGTATCACATCAAGGATGTTTTTTTTTGTTTTTTCTGTTTTCCTCCGTATCTTGCTCCATCGATTGTACCATGATCAATTCATTGGAATCCCAGCATTAGTATTTAATATAGTTCCCAGTTTTGGGGTGAATGTGAACCTGTTTGTAATGGATGACGAGTTTTGTAGTCTTGAAAATGCACCTATTCTTTCTGTAACATGAATAGGAGAATGAAATTTCCCATAGAATGCGACAATGTTCAAACACTGATGACAATACTTGAAGCATATCCATGGTAATGTAATGATGTTTTGCAATGAATCATACTTACATGACTTTTTAAATAAAGTTCAAATACCATAGTGGGGGGCCATTTGATGTGGGCTCACCATAGTCTTTGGTATGCTTTTCAGAAGAGAATAAGAATGTGAACTCAGAGAGAGAGAGTGTTGCAGGTTTAGTAATCTATCTGTTACTAATGAGTTTCTATTACCTACCTCATCTTTCAAAATCAGACAACCAGTTGTGGATTTAGACACTGAAATGACATGGAATGTGTGATCTGCATGGCAGCTGGTTATGTTTTATGCAATGTTAAGAATATATTGTGGAGAGAAATATGCGAAGATGTATGGCAAGCAACTGATGTGTTGCTGGATGTGTGAAGCAGACAATGTTTATATAGTATGCTATGCAGAATACTGGCATCTGATGTCAAAATGCAAACACATGTGGTACAATACATAGCGGGGAATGCTGATATATATGATTATGGAATGCATACATATTGCTCACGATGACATGCTGCATTAAACTAGATGTAAGTGCATTTTGTATGCATAGAAACAGGGGCCATATTAAAAAAGAAATCTCAAGGATCTTCTTTAGCTTGAATTGTTTTGATGGGTTAAAAAGAAAGTCTCTCAAGACAATAAGAATCGGTTCATGTGACACAACTGCCAGCGTTAGTGAGCATGGATGATGATGACAATGATTCTTATTGCGTCACAGACTGATTGATTTGAGAAATGAAGGCATCGAACTGCGGAAAAACAGAGTATTTCAATGTACAACAGGATTCATGATCAGAAACCTTGATCTAGGATGTGAATAGGGTAATAATATTCACATGATAACTGAGTGTGTATATCATAATGTATACTCTATGAATGTACAGTAGAGTACACAGAAATAATGGGAAGAAACATTGATCTAATTGATGTAGATATATGGTAGCATAACATCAAATTTAGGGCGGTGTATATACTGTATACCAAGTGTACATACGGTAGCCATTACATCATATATTACATGTAAATATGTATACACAGCATGATATAAAAAAATTACAGGCAATGTGGCAACCAATACATCACACATTCTACATGGATGTAAATCTGTTAACCGTCAGATCATAACCACTTGCAAGTACCATAAAAACCCCTTAGATGTAAAATATGGAAATCATTATCAATCCCATGTTTTATCCGCAGAACACATCGTCAATGGCATGTTTTATCCCGCATTTTACGTACACAATATATCACATACATGTATATGCAAACACAACTTGTTGAAAAAAACAGAGTTTGTTCACTAATTGATTTACCTTTCTGATAGAGTGATGATTGGATTGGTGTTTTCTTTTTCCAGGTGGTGGAGGAAGTGATCTGAGGAGGCAGAGATCCCCATTTGTGGAGCTTGCAGTCATCCTCTGTTTCTTTACGTTTCTATGAGAGGTATATGCACTAGGGAGTTTCAGGGTGTGTTTTTAGGGTTTAGGGTTTAGGGTTTATATTCATTTATGTTCAATGCGGATTCCCGATCCTCGGCCCACATATATACCCGAAGAGAATCAGAGAGAAGCCCAAAATTTGTGGAGGCAGAGATCATGGTTTGGTTTAGGGTTTAGGGTTTAGGGTTTATATTCATTTATGTTCAATGCGGATACATACTCGGATCATCGGGCCGAGTTATATACCCTAAGAGGATCGGATCGAAGCCCAAATTTTGGCTTGATATGAGATTTGAGCATCCTAGTGGGGCGGGGGGGGGGGGGGTGTCCAAATTGGTTCAAATTGAACGAGTACCCTGTCTCATCTCTTGACCCATGTATCAGAAGCCTAATGTTATTCTACTGGGACATAGGACGGTGGGGGCAAGTGAAGTTTGTTTGGGCTTCGCCTTGTTCCCTTCTAGACCTTGGGAGGTCCCAATATGAACAAGGTTTTGAGGCTTCGTTTGGTTTGCCCATGTAATGCATTCTTTTGGACTTCTTTCTTCTTTCTTCTTTCTTCTTTTGTTGTTGCATTAATTCGCCCCTAACTCGAAGAAGTTTCTGTCACAATCATGCCTAGCCCGTGGGGGTTCCTGTGAAGGAATCCAAGGAAAGGCATAGAAATGCCAACAGAGAGCAAAACAAATGACGGGTGGTCACAATTGACAAAGGTGTCTTCTCTTTCACATGGAAACCTAAATATACAAAAAAAAGAGCTTAACATAGAAGGTTATTGATAAATTTGAGAGTTTATGAACTAAAGCGCGATGCATGAAGATTGTCTTTATGTACATCATATAGACCTCCCTTAGAACTACCCAACAAAAACCATAAGAACTCTTGTTGAATTCCTATATCATGCACTATTTGATTCAGAGTCTATATCATAATGCACTATTTTATTAGAGTCTATATCATAATATGGCAATATGTTTTGTACCCATTGTCTTAACCCTTCCACGCTAGCTCACTTCAAGCATGGGTAAATTCACCCACAAACAAATGTAGATAATATGTATGTATCTCTCTACTCAATTGTTTTGTACAAAATTTTAACCATCGTTAGTCGTCATTAAACAATGCCTTATTCGTGATATTAGTTTTTTCATTTCATCAACTTTTGCACTTGCAAACCGATGAATTAGTTTTGTCATAACAATTTGGGTAATTGGCTTTGATTCACAACATTTGAATGTTGATCGACATCTCTTTGCACTTTCTTCAGTATTGAAACATGAAAGTGGATTTTTGTGGAAGTCCATTTGTGTACTCTTATTTAATTTAAGATCAACTTGAGGTATTTGGATTAATTTGTTTACCCCTCTCCATACTTGAGATATAATACCATAAAGTTCACTTGAAACATGTCACATGTTGGGATACACATGTTACGTAATTCTACTCATTGTAGTCTCGAGTCCAATGTGAGGATTTCACATTGGCGATTTCATTGCCTAATAAATATTTATTAACTTAAGAAAAGCTTGCAATGGTTTACTTTAGTGGAACTCCTCCACAAGAAAGGTTTCGTTGCCTTTTGTCACTATCCCAAGAACATATGTTCAACTCTCAAATATTTTTCTTTCATGAATCAAAAGCTCTTCTACATTTGATAGAACACTTCTTATATTTCATGATTTTACATCTAACTTTGGTTTCTTTCCAATTATGTTGTATATTCTTTACATCATGCGCTTGAATGTTTGTTTCTTAACAACAATTGATTCGCCAAAAACATTCAGTCCTTCGTATGTTTCTCTATCCAAAATATAAAGTCACTAGGGGCATTATGGAGAAATAACAAAAAAACTCTCGAGCAATTTAAATATTTCAAAAGTTTACCCAAATTAACAAATACCAAAACCATATGTAACATTTAAGAAATAAACTTCTTATCATCATGGAGGGATGTGCAATTAGGAAACTTATATATTTCGAATACATTGTGTTGGTTAATGTTTCGAATAACAAACTAAGCGGGCCTATTTTGTACCTTATTTCTTTTTCTTTTTCTTTTTCTTTTCAAAATGAAGCTACTTTCCCATTAGTTAGGACGGATTATTACAAAAAGATTGTACAAGGAGGTTTATACACAAATCGGGGAATCTCCCTCCAATCAAGTTCAAGAAAATGAGACTGATTACATAGCCTTATTTCTTTTATTTCTTTAGATGCCATCCTAAGAAGGATGTTCTTATGGTCTATGTGGATCTCAATATCTTACATTTTAAATCATGGTTCAAGATCATCAACATTTTCATGTCTTTGTATACTGCAACCATCTAGTGCCAAAAGAAATATTACATTGAATAGACACCTCGAAGAAGATTGTATATCATGTAGAATATTAGATTATTATTATTATTATTATTATATCCACACTCAAACAAGCTTATCTCTAATGCGCAACATTTATGAAATCAACATATAGAATTTGTTACTTTTTAACTATCTCCTATCGTAAGCCACCTATTGTCTCTCTTTTTCAGGAAAGGCAAATGTAGTAATGGAATCTCTATTACTAGTATTAAACTTTTATCCACGAGGGTTTGAATGTCATTGATTATACTGTTTTTTTAGACGTGTAGGTTTGAGCACATGCTCTTCAAATATTCAATGATGACCTTCAAGACAAAGCTAGATTCGTCTCTGTCCTCTTTGTATGCTACTCCCACCATTGAGCATCAAAAGGCTAGAGATTAACAATTACATTCGAAGCATATCAATGGTGGTACATAATGAGTCTATGCAATAACAACAAGAATGGATATCAATGGTGGTACGTAATGAGGCTATGCAATAACCACAACCTTTATAAGAGAGTTGTCTTATTGGCTAGATGGCTTCATCTACAATTGAAATGGAAACTAACTAGGTATTTTTTGGTTTAAAGGTGCGAAACAAGTACCTTTCATGACTTTTTGGAGTGAGTTCATTGCCTTTGGTGGATCATTTTATCTATGTAGGTCTTCTAGAATTTAGGGGTGTGATATGTGAAGTGGGACGACATGATTGCCGATCCTCATCCTCAAGGCTTGGGGCAATACCCAAGATCCTACCTTCAATAATCATTCATTTGATAGTGCCCAAGGAATAGGAACATGTGCCTCAACTTTCCTACAAAGGATGGAAATTAAGACATCTATGGAGGTGATAATTACACCACTGATCAATATTATATTATGCTATCCATAGCATAGATTAGTGTTGCTAAGCATTGTGATAGTATGCATTCCCTTGGAAGTTGATATGTCAATGATGGAACTTATCAATTCATCAATGATTATGATGGGATGCATACCTTTGGAACTCAATAAGCTAGATATGAACCCATCATTTGTGAATGGTCACATAGGTGGGGCTCCAAAGGGCAATGGGTTTGTCATCAGAACATAAAAACCACAACATACAACATAGTCTATCAACAACTTGCAATCATCTCTTTCTTAATGGAATATGTGGTTACTCAAACATCTTTATTGACCACTTTTTTTCCCAAAAAATAGATCCATTCATTAGTGTAAACAATCTACAAAGTTTTGATTCCTATATGATTGGCAGAGGAAACAACCATTTTGGTGGCTGAAAGTGCCAAAAAGGAATGCCATTCTTTGTGGTCAGAAGTGGAGTAGTTGTCCACAAAGTAAGAAACTAATGGTGTTGAGCAACTTTATCATCAAAATCTCCAACAATACAACATTGACCCTTCAAAGTATGAATCATGTCCAACCAAATCCTTTTTACCAATTCAATTGGTGAGGCTCTAACTTGATGAAAAACAAGAGAGCATCGAGCTTTCTAGATGTAATATGCAGTAGTACTATTCAGTATCTCCCATAATGGTTGTATCTCCTTCCTTATCCCTAAAAATTGAATAGACACTAATGGAAGTGTACGAACACTTCCAGATTTCGTGTGAAAACCATGGTCCATAGATTCAGCGATGTAATGGGAAATAGAACGAACAAGTGACGTCCAAACCACCATGCCCTATGTGAATATTGATGGGGGAAAGTCGTTAGCAAATATTCTAAGGAAACGTTGCCATAAGAATTGAGACTCAATGTAGTCCCATAACAATGTTTATAAGTTTTAGCTTGTAAATGACAAGAAGCACAACTAGAGGATACACCCTCTTACGTAGCCATGTGCAAACAAGCAAAGCTCAATGCACAAGTAACCACTATATAGCAATATTTGTTGTGGTTGTTTTCTTGCCCATGGGTTAACCCAAAACTTAGCAAGAAACTTCAGAGTAATACCTTGCTAACTCCACTATTGAAATGCAATTGGTAACACATCCTGTCGATCGGAGAGCAAATGTCTTCCAAACAGTACAAAATATTGGAAAAAATTAAAGTTATTACCCGTAAATAGATGTGTCCACTGATAACCAACTAGGTCACAATCTAATCTAGCAAATGTCTTCCAAACAGTACAAAATATTGGAAAAAATTAAAGTTATTACCCGTAAATAGATGTGTCCACTGATAATCAACTAGGTCACAATCTAATCTAGACAACGGTTGTTCAGCCAACACTCACAACTTCCAATGTGACCTTATGTCCTCTATCGGTGGATCAATATACAATTTGCGATCAGCGTATCCTATTATCCTTATCTCGTGTTCGATAGCATAAGGATAATCGATTACTGTTTCCTACGACAGAGACAATTGATTTGCATTATCTAGATCTAAAGAACAGAAGGTCTGATCCCCTAAATACTCCTTTACAATCAAGAGTACTTCCAATCTTGAAAAAACACCAACCCATCTATGGTATGAAAAACCCCCTTTATTGACCAAATATGTATGCTCTCCTATAACCTTCTATAACTTCTATTGGACAATTTTTCAATGAGACAAATTGTCTTTAAAACTGATAGTACTTTTGAGATGAGGGTAAAAAGAACTTGTATTCTATATAATGTATTCAAATGCAGCAATGAGTACTTCAGTTGAGATAGAAAAGCATGTCACAATTCAATTACGATACCAAAACTTAGAATATGTTTATTGGACAATTGTGTACAGCATAATAAAAGAACAACGCTCTCAATGCTCATATTCCATCACCAAAAATGATATCTCATCTTTAGCTTTATTAGATTCTAAAATTTGGAGAAAAGGAAAACCCACATTTTCTCCATGTCGCCCTTGGCACCTAGAACTCCATAAGCACCTACTCAAGGTACTTGTCTTCCATTATTTTGGGGTTGAAGTGTAAAATTCTAGATTATATGCAACATAAAATTGTCACATACTAAGTTATAAATTAAATGTTCAGAATCATGATCATGCAGTAAGATCTCTGTCTCCAAGAAATTAACCAAATGATAGAAGCCGATATGTCAATAGAAAACCAGTAAAATATTTGGAACCTGCTCCCTTACTTAGGCCAGTTTCATTAATGTATTACACCTTTTTACTGTTTTGCCTGCAATTTAACAAAGAGTAGAATGTAACCTCAAAGCGACATGTTCTAGCAACACATGTGTAGCTATAGCAGAAATGGAAACCACCAAAACACCCCCAATTTATTGGGTATTTACCAGAATACCCATCTTCAGTGCCAAATCTACTTCTACAGAGGGGTACTTTGGTATTTTTTTACCTTAAAGGTATTCTCGTAAATGCCCAGTAAGTCAAAAGCATTATGGTGTTTTGCCAAATCAAAATAATTTAAGTTATTCATAATAATCTTAGATTTTTTTACCTGTGAATAGAGGAAGGTTCCCAAAATGGCAACTGCAGCACCAACCGCATTGATAGGTCGGACCGTAGTATGGAAGATTATGATTGATGATACTATAACTGAAACTCTCTTCATCGTGTTACCGATGCTGAATGTTAATGGTGAAATTTCATTCAGCGACATGTATGAGACTTGGTTGTAAAGATGATAGAACACACTCTGCGCGGCAACCCACCTGTATCATCCCAATGGAAGCTATTAATCTCAAATTAGGGGTGACCAAGAGGTAGTTACATCATCATAAAAGGCTGCAAAAATATACAATGAATAAGCATTTACCACACAAAATGAGGACCAATTGTCTGAATGGCTGCTTGCCACCCATCTACCCAAAGTTTGGGTCCTTCCACAGCAAAGGCAAAAGGGGTCAAAAATACTAGAGAGAGTATTGAAAGGCATGCATAGTAGTTCATTCCACCGACAGATTTTCCTTTCATGCCTTTTTTGGAGAAAATGTTGCGGAAAACAAATGCCAAATTAGAGATCATTGCGCCCATAAAGCCTGGATTTAAAAAATTCAGAGCATTGAAGTGAATACTCATCCAATATTGGTATTAAAATTGCGGAAAGTTTGAAATATCCTTGATAAAAAAATTCTTAGTTCCCCAAATGCCCTTGACTTTTCATTAATTCCAAATGCCCCTGGTGAATCACCGAAAGAGCAATATATCTGCTATTTTAGAAACTATATTGTCAAATCATTCCTTTCCTCTAGCTTATATGCTCATTCTCCTTTTCAGAAGTTGACCAATGGCCATAATAAAAATACCTAGGGCATCTAGAGAATAAAGAGTTTATTGGGTAATAATGCGTATCAGCAAGTAAAATACCTGTCATGTTGAAGTTTAGTTCTGTTAAGGCTGCAAGACCACAACCACCAATTATGGGTATTAATGAGAGGTAAACAGGCATAGGGAAGTGTTCGCCTAAAAGGAAACGTGAAACCAAGACGCTGAAAGCTGGCTCTGCGCTCTTTATAATGTGCGTGAATGAAACGGCAACTTTGGACATGCTCACAGTTGCAGCAACATGTCCTATTGTGTGTGCCAAAGCAACCTGATCATCATTGAGACAATATGAAGTTCAGAGATATAGTTTAGCACAAAATCAAAAAGTAAAATGTTATGCTTTAAGGACTCATTAAAATCTTCTAAAAGGTGATATGCAGTTATTCATTTCATGTTTTACAAGGGTTCACTGCAACACTTGCTTATTTCTTGGAAGTAGGCTCTCAATTGTGGCATGTGCTAAAAATATAAAGTTCTAAGCTGTTCAACAATTGTGAGCAAATCTTTCAACTTTGTGGCAGAAAATTAGTGGGCTATGGTGTAATTACTTGCATACATTTTCTTATTCTAGGTAGGCCATATTACTAGCAGAAAATAAACTTATCTCACCTGCTACTTTGAGATGTCCTACTAATTTTTGTGCGAGCTATAGTCTACTAACAGTAGGGACGCAAGAGCAACAACCAAATGTAATCTCTTCTAAATTGTGACACGTGCTGCAATTCTAGAACAGTTTACTTGTCCATGTGGTGATCATTAGGATATGTTTGTTTATTCTTGGAAGTAGAAAGACTTCATGCGGATGCATACGCTCTCAATTATTCAAATATAATGTTATCCCACATGTGACTAGAGATGGCCTACTAATTCTGTGTAAACTACAAAATATACTCACATGGTAGGAACAAGTTAAGCTTCTAAATTGTGAAGTTTAGTAACTTCTTGCAATTTTGCAATGCCCTGCCTACCACATGGTAATCACTTGGATAGATCTGCTTGGTCTTGGAAGTAGAAAAGACTGCTTAAGGTCACAATTGTTTTTACAATATGAAGATTTCTCAAGGAAATAGTATAAATCACCTAGTAAATGGCTCCAAGGACTTCAAGCAATCTCTTTAAAATGGTGAGTTTGTTGCAATAGTTTATTTGGCCATGAAGTAAAGTAGAAAAATTATTGACAGATTTGCTTGTTCTTCAAAGTAGAGAACAATGCATTGGTCCTGTCAACATTTGGATATGTTTGCTTATTCTTTGATGTAGAAAACAATGCATAGGTCTTCTAAGTTTACACAAATACAAGGATTATTCTCTCGTACAACATTGAGAAATTTTTGTTTTTCGGCTACAATCTCTATGCGTGTGTGCATGCGTGTGTGTGTATTATTATACACAACTTACAGGTGCAAGAGCTTTCCAAAAGTCAAGATCAACATCAGGGGCTTTGGCGATGCCAGTTATCCAAGAAGCAACCATGATCAAAGAACCCGCTGCAAGAGAAAGTGTAGAAGTTAACCAAGGGTAAGGGTAAGCATTCAGCACTTTCTTGTTGTATATGTTGAAGACGACGTTTAGAGCCCACCATGTGGCAAAGTAGATCCCGATCTTCACCTTGCTCATCGAGGGCTCAGATGATGTATCATGATCTTGAGTCGTAAAGGCATGATTTGAACTTGGAATAGACTCCAAAACACCATCCGATTCTCCTCCACTGTTATATGAAGCCTCAGTTTTACCCGTAATAGCAAATTTCCTAGAAAGGTTATATGTCAGTCCAGAACTGCCAATGCCCTTATCTAGTAAACTGGTGTTTCCTGAGAGGAATTCCTTCTTATTTGAAATTAGAGAGGGTGTTATATGGCCATAGAATTTTGTAACTCTGACATTTTTCTTCAGATTTTTAGAAATCAAAGAAGATTGAACTGTAATTTGCGAAGGAAATCTTGTGATGGTATCAGCCGTCATCACACAAGTACTTGCCATGAATAAATATATTGCAGCTTTCCTGTAGCAAGAAGTGCAAGAAAGAAAATTATTTCTTCTGAAAGATGAAAATCAAAATGGAGCAGTATATTGCCAGAATTACATGGATCTAGTGTCCCACTATTACAACAAATCCTAAAATCAATCAAAACTCACGAATTAGCAAAGACTGCAACCAAGAAAACAATTCCTTCAAAGAGGTCCGAAGACGTTGCACAAGATAATATCTCTAAATATACTCTAACTTCTACTGTTCTAAATTTACCAAAGCTCAAAAACCAAGCATGTGTTCATCATGAAGATCACTTGAGTAGTTATACATATTATGCATCACTGGACATAGAATTAGAGATGACCTCTCAGACAGACAACAAATTACTCAAACATATGGCATGAAATCTAAGATTTAGGAATCATCAAATTTTCATGAAAAAATAAGAGATTATTTCTCTGAGAAAGAAAATAAAGAATCCAAATTTCAAGCACGAAATCTAAGAATTATGAATTATCATTTTGCGAAAGAATTAGAGATGACTGCCAGATCAAAGTGTTAATACTTCAGATAAATAGATAAAATCAATATGGGGAAGCGAAACAAAAGCATTCAATCATGGTTTATTATTTGATAATAGTTTATTACAGATTATTTCTATAAGAAAGAAAGAAAGAGAGATTCAATCATTTGATGTGTTGTTTCTTCTAGTACATTGAGATCATGGAAAAGAAAGGAACAAATCAAACATGCAATTGTTATTTGGAGGAGAATTAGAGATATTTTATCCTAGAAAGAAACATAGAAACCAGATCAAGGATTTTTCTTCATCAAATTAAGAGATCCAAGAAAATATGGAGAAAAAGAAGGAAAATCATGTCTTAGGTAAAAAATCTGAAAAAGGAAAGGCAGATTTAATCAGATATCGGCTTTTTCACTCTAAATTAGGAGGTCAAAGAAAAGATGAAAGAAAAAGAAGCAAAATTCTAGCCTGAATAATCATTTAACAAAAAATTAGAGATGATTTCTCTGAGAAAGATAGAAGATCGAAACACAGTTGCTTCAAATTACAAAGAGGTCAAAGTTAAGAACGAAAAGCAATGTATTTGGAAGAAAACATAAGCGAATTTCAATCACGAACAGAGAAATAAGAAAGACAGACACATTTCTTTCGAATGAAATTGAGATCAAAGAAAAGACATGGAAACGGTAAAGAAAATACTCAGTAAATTTAAAGCATGAGCAGAGAATTAACGACGATTACCCTCGGAGGAGGAAAGTTGGGTTAAAAGTTTTTGCTTAAAAAATGAAGAGACGTGTAAAAACAAAGAAAAAAACAAGCCAAGTTGAAGCATAAGCAGAGAATTAAAGATGATTTATCTGTGAAAGAATGGCAGATTTAAGAAGATGAAAACATTTTTTGGCTTAAAAAGAGATACAAGGAAAGACTTGGAAACAAAGACAAGAAGAAGATAAGCAAGCATGAAAACTGAGAAGTAAAGTCGATTTCTCTGAGAAAGAAAATTCCAATAAAGAAGAGAAAAGAAATTACATAAAAGGAGGGAGATCAATTATAAACAGATAAATAGAGATAATGGTTTCTGAGAAAGAAATAACAGATGACCGAGGATGATTTCTTAGAATGAATGGATGAGATCAAAGAAACGATGACGGGGGAGAAGCAATTCTTCATTAAATTCTTGAAATCAAATAAACACATTAGAGAAAATAGAGACGAACTATCTGTGAGAGAGAGAGAGAGAGAGAGAAAGGAGAGAAAGATGCAGGGCTTACTTGGAAGTTATCACTGTCGGGAGGAAGCTCAGACAGAACAGGTGATGAAGATGGCGAAGCTGAAGATGAAAAGACGATGGTAATGAAAAGCTTGTCTTCTGTCTGTCTGTCTGTCTGTTCTGTGTGCTATGTATGTATGTATGTATGTAATGCATGCAATGTATGTATGTATGTATGTAATGCATGCAATGTATGAATGTCATGTATGTACTATATGTAATATGTATATACATAGTTTATGTATGAATGTATACATATGTGTTGTATCATCAAACTTGTATGTATGTAATGTATGCAATGTATGTAATGTATGTACTATATGTAATATGTACATGTATAGTTTATGTATGAATGTATATGTGCTGTATGTATGTATGTACGTACGTACATATGTATGTATGTATGTATGTATGTGTGTGTGTGTGTGTGTGTGTGTGTACGTATGTATGTATGTATATGTGTTGTATGGATGCATCAGTACAGTACGTAATATACTCGAATGCATTGGCAAACATTCTTTTCATACGAATGTACACGAATGCGTATGTTTATCATTGCTTTTTTTGTTTACTCTTTTTACCTTAATTTTCTTACCTTACAATAAATAATGAATACAAAAGTATGGCATTTACCATACTTCGAAGGTGTTTACCATATTAGAATGATTGAAACATTCTCGAATGTGAATACACGTATGATTCATACTATGGATGGATATATGTATGTGTGTGTATGTATGTATGTATGTATGTATGTGTGTGTACGTTGTCGCGGTATTCCGTGTGTACGTGTCGGATCGGGGTGAGACCACCAAGGTCTTGAACCAAGGAGTCGATGAAGAGAGAAAAGTGGGTAAGCGTACAGGGATTATCTTACTGGTTGCCAGATTCCGGATCGAAGAGCACTCGGCACATAGGCACATAACCGGACTCGGTCGTCAACAAAGCTTCGAGCTCAACAACACATGCACACACAAAACAGATGAGCCTCTGGTCGGGAGCATGCGGGCTTCCTACGTGAGCAAAGGCACTGAATCAGTACATAGCAAAGCAAGGAGAACGACACAACTCTGACACTCAAACCGACAACACCTCTCCCTCCAAAACGATGGATGTCTACAACAGTTCAAACCTCCCCTTTTATAACACAAAGGGAGGCCATTGCATCATGCATCATGACAACCATTTTCTATCACAATTCTTCCTCGATTCTCTCTCACATCATATCCTATTATTCCTCTCTTTCTATGGGACATTAAAGTACCCATTAACCATTCTACCTAGTACTTATATACTATGTCTATATTTACATGTCTTTGTACATTGGTCCTTGCTCATGTGCATACTTGCACACCCCCGTTCATGCACATCCGACTAGTTCTCTCCTTGTAGCCGGAATCCCCCACGACATCCACCCCCACCAAAACGCACATCCTCTGATATGTGCCGAGTAGTGAAGTTGTGGGGATTCTAGTTCGTTTTTCATTCGTCCTGTCCCGATCCTTTGTCAACCAAGTCCACTTCTGATTCCTCGTTCCGATCGGCATCGTCTTCCTCTATGTCTGGATCCGGCTCCGACTCATACCACTTCTTGAAGGCTTTTACTCGTTTTCCCCTAATCGGCACCGCGATCCTCGTCTCGTCGAGCTCCGCTAGATGGTATGTCGCATTGCCGTTGGCACTCGTCACAACGTATGGCCCAAACCACCACCTTGCAAACTTTCGGGTCGACCAGTGTTGGTTGTCGAGATTGTTGTTGTAGACCAACACCCAATCGCCTTCCTCGATCTTTCTTAGCCGCAACCAATGCGTTCGGTCGATCCGTCCTTTGTTCTTCATTCACGCCTCTTTCACCCGTTCTTTCGCTCGTTCGATGTCCTCCGATTTCCGCTTGAGTTGCCGGATCCTTGTTGACAACATCTATTCCCGACTCATCTCATCCAACCAAGCGATTGTCGTCCATGACGATATCGTTCTCTCCACTAGCATGATTGGCTTCTTTCTGAACATGAGTTCAATCGGCATATACCCAGTCATCGAGCTTTACATAGTTCGGTCGGCCCATAGCGCATAAGGTAGGAGTCTTGGCAGATTCCCGACCCGCCTGTTGTGTGCTCTTACAATCGCCTTCACGATTGGCCCATGTTCGTGCTTGACCTTCCGTTTGCCTCCAAATTGTATGTCGCCGTAAGGGAGAGCTTGACCCCTAGTCGGTCGAATAGCTCCTCGGCTTCTCGCGCGTCTAGCTCCCTTCGGTCGGCCATGATCTTCCCGACACGCTCATATTGGCAAATTATGTCCTCGATCAGGAATCGACACACAGTCGTAGTTGTCTTGTTCGACAAGGCTCAACCTTCTACCTGGTTCATCAGGTCTTCTCTCGCTAGCACCAGGTACTACATCAGCCCCACTCCCATCAGCATTGTAATTAAATCAACCATCCACTTGAAGTGAATGGTCAGCGGCTAAGTCAGCTGGAGCTTGTCCCTATGCCGGATTCAGGAATGCACTTGGCAACTCTCACACATCGACACGAAGTGGTGCACGTCCTTGTACATTCTTGGCCACCAATACCTCTCCTTGAGCTTCTCGAATGTGGCCCATGTTCCCCAATGTCCGGACCAGTGACTCTCATGGAACTCTGACATCAACATCGATTGGTTCTCCTTCTTCGTCACCACCCAGAGTGGTGTGCTATTTCGTTTCTTTGGGTGACGCCA
Source organism: Azolla caroliniana (assembly GCF_043228905.1). NCBI lineage: Eukaryota > Viridiplantae > Streptophyta > Polypodiopsida > Salviniales > Salviniaceae > Azolla > Azolla caroliniana. Next base: position 19,183,318 of record NW_028230450.1, on the reverse strand, counting down.
AATTATCCCGTCCTTCAGGAAGAACCAGTACGCCTTCTTCTGAATTTTGCTTGCCTTCTTTGTCTCTGACACTCCCGTTGTCATCGAGCTCAATAACTGTCCAATCTAAAATCACTCCCCGTCGTAATCGTCCTAATTGAACTCGTGTAGGGTCGGAGTGTTTCACCCATTTGCTGACAACTAAGCCGACTCGAAGAAGTCCACGCCGACTTCTTCGTCTTCCGATACCATGTCATCTTCTCCATTGTATCGCGCCCTCGATAGCATGTTGGCCATGACATTGTCTTTCCCAGAGCTGTGTCGTATCTCTAGATTAAGGGACTTTACGTATGTAATCCACCTGAGCATCGCCAAGTCAGGAGTCACGAATCCAGATACCATCCCGAGAATCGGAATGCAGTTCGTCTCAATTATTACCTCTGTCTTGATCAGGTAGTCCTTATCGGCCTTTACTACCGAAACGATGCCCCATAGTTCTCGCTTAACCTAGGTGTATCCTCGTTGCTGCTCACTTAGTACTTTCGCACCGAATCAGATGGCGAACCGTGCTCCGGATTCATCCTCCTTGTTGATTACCCATCGGATTCGATCGTGATGAAGACCGGAGAGTTCTTCCCGAATATCGCTTTCCGGAGATCCAGTGTTGTTTTCAGCATCCCCTTTAGTCTTTGTACCACCTCTGAGTGCTCTTCTCTCCACTCGAACTTCCACCCCTTTTTCAACAAGCCATAGAGTGGCTCTGCAATGTGCGCATAGTGTGGGATCTATATGTGGTAGAACGCACGGGTCCCTAGGAATCGCCAAACCTCGGTGGTCGACATGCATTCCTCCTTCATCGCCGAGATGGGCCCCACCTTTGCCGGAGACGGTTTCCGACTGTATGGCCCGCACAGGTGACCGGCCACTAGGATCTCTGATTGACCGAATGCCGACAAATCCCCCGAGAAGGTGAGTCACACACCTCCGAGCCTCTACAATATCTTCTCGCAATTGGCGATATGGTTGGCCAGGAACTTCTGGCATTCGTCTTCCCCGACTGCCTTGTCCTTCCCATACGCCGGACATCCCTTTATCGGGATGTCATCCAAGAATGGCATGGTGATGTTTGGGATGCAGTTCCTCGGCACCTTATTCATCACATTCACCATGTGCACCACCGAATTTGTCCCTCCCTATGGTAGGGTACACATCCAACTAAGCCAAGAGGGGTCTGCATCGTCATGATGTCCCTACTTTCGACGGCTAGTTGGAATTGGTAGTACCATGAGTACAAGCCGCCGACCGAGTAGATCGACCTTCCGGCGAAGGCCTTTGTGAATTCGTCGATGGTCGGCCCTATCCCTCCATTTCGAATGGTCACCTTGTTGATCGGTTGTAGGTTCCGAATAAAGTGCAATGTGTCGTTCTTCTTTGGCACTGTGAACCACCAATTCAAATATGGAGCAATCGACGGTTCAATCAATCTTCCTCTTAAGTATCTCCATCAACTTCGGGATGTGAACTATCGGCACCGGAATCGGTTTCAGGCTCCACGGTACATGCGGTACCGCGAAGATCACTATCGGTTCGATTATTGTCGGATCAACGCACTTGATCTCCCCCAGCGAGAATGCAAAGGCCTTTCCGTGACTTTTGAGCATCCTCCGCGGGTAGTAGGAAGCCACCCCCACCGATCTTCAACTTTCGTAGTGTCTCGTCAGTGAACTAGTGTCTTATGCCAACCGGATCTTGTAAGCTCGGGTTGGTCGCAACCCCCTTCATCCTTCCCCATCTGCCCTCAAGTAAGGGTGCCGGACTTAGAACACATACATACATACATACATGCATGCATGCATACATAAAACACATACATACATACATGCATGCATGCATACATAAAACACATAAATACATGCATGCATGCATAAAACACATACATACAAGCATGCTTTTTGGGTCGGGCGAACAAGTCTGTCGATCGCGGCCACCATATCCATTCCTTGCGTCTTGTTTGTCCGGTCGTCCATAGAAAAAGAACGAAAGAAAGAAAAGGAAAGAGCATGTGGCACGAGAGATCGCACTAGACTTGCCCCTCGCCCCTGCCACGTGAGCACCTCTAGTCATGTTCACCCCTTGTGCCCTATCTCTCTCGCAACAAGACTTCTTTGGAAAAGTCATGTTTGCACCATTGCCCACCTCATCTTTCCTTTGCGGTTACAACTACAACCATTTATTGTGATCGTGGCACTTGATGGTTTTGCCAATCCATAAGATGTACACAAGACTGCATCACTTGGCCCGAAGAAGAATATGACACGAGACACTGCGAATTGCTTGTCCCGAGATGAAGGTTTATGAGATTATGATTTGTAATTGTGATGGTTCGGCTGTAGATTGTGATCTTTGATCAGATGAAGAAGGATAATATGAATTCGTAATTCTTCCTCTTCTCTATCTCACTCCCTAAGAATACAAGGCTAAGTTTGACATGGACATGAATGTCAGTATAATATAGATGTATGGGTGGTTAATTGAAAAAATTCTTCATAATCATAACCTTTCCATGGTACAAACTCTACTTGGATTGCATTCCTTGCTTGTCGAGTCTATTTCTCAATCCAAAACTATTTGACCCTAAATTTCAAACAACAATGATTCAATGACAAACACATTTTCTTGTACATGAGCATAGATTTTTGGGTCAATTATTGAGCTATATACTAGGCGTAGAAGGCACATGGTAACCTTCAAACCTTGGGTTTTGGAGATAAAAAACTTCGAGCCATTTTTTACGAGAAAATCATTTAATGACATGTTAGTCTAGATGGTCTTGGACTAAAAGAATAAATCATTTTTACAATGAAGGCAACATCAAATCCATTGCTTTTGGCTTGAATGAGTGATTGTAAAACTCTGCAACATAAGCTTTATCACATCAAAATGATGATGCTTATATCTTTAATATTTGTAGTTATAATCTTTTCGAACATATGAAGGCAAATGGATGGGTAGTGCCTTATTTGGCATGACAACATAGTGCTTAGGAACTAAGAAATGAATACAAATGAGGAATACATGATAATTAGGTGCAATGTGGCAATATAAGTGTTTCTTTTTATGTATTGTACTCACAAAAAAAGTTTGTAGCTAATTTATCATTCTAGTTCAAAATGTTAGAAACAATTATGACATGTACTAGGGGGAGGAAAAGTATCTTAGCCTTAAGCGAAATTTTATGAATTCACAATTTAGAGTTTGACAAAGACAAATATTGTGTGTTATGAGAATGCAAATTTGATTGGATCAAGTTTCCATCGCAAGTCAAGCTTAATAGTTACTATATGTGAACTTTATACAAGACACATGTGATTTGTTTTTCTATTGAATCTCAGTTTTGAACAATGTGGCTATATTTACCAACTCATGAAGTTTGCACGTGACCACCTCGAGATTTGCATAACTATGTTTGTGACCTTTTTGCTCATACAATTTTTCTCACAACATTTGCGACCATTTAGAGTTATATGCTCTCATTTAAATCTTAGTAGGGTTCACGCATTTCAACTTATGGGTCTATTGCATTTTTCTTACATATAATCTTTACCTCCATACAAATAACGTAAAATCTTACAAAGTGAGCATTTGAAATTAAAAATACGAGCCATTCGAATGCTCAAACCTCTAACAATTGTATTGACTCATAGGCTTCATGATTTTATTGTTTTAAGATTGAACTCATTCACATGTACTGAGAACAATCTAGCTTTTAATTATTTTTCTTTCTAGTCTTGGGGGGGGGGGGGGGAGATGCTCCTTTATTTAATGATTATCCAATGTTAGAAACCAGTATTGTTTGCCCTTCCCCAAATTTAATTTGAAGCACACAATAGCATGTCTGTAAAAGCATTCAATAGTGGTATCATGGTGCCAACATTAAAGCAAATGAGATATTCGCAAATATCATCTCTTCCACATTTCCATGCATTGTATTTTATACCCCTTAAAAACTTTGAAACCCATGAAAATGGGATGGACTTCATGCTCCTTCCATCCTATGTATATATCCTCACTTTCTTGATTGGAAATTACCCAAGTATGCTTGCTTGTTTCCAATGACTTATGTATGATCTAAGTCAAGCTCCTAATGTCACAGGAAAATTAATAATAAACATGTAATTAAGGTTCAAACTAGGACACAAATAGCAAAATCTTAATTAGGACATGGCCATATCTTAATTAAAAGTGTACTTAGCAAATGAAGACTCTAACCTTGACATGATTAGTGAATGCTCAATTTATAGTCAGAGAGTTGTTAAAAATCAAATAATCTCATGAGTGAGAACATGTTTGCTAATTATTATAAAATATATAATACAAAAAGAGCTTACGTACCGTGAATTTGTTTCCTTGTCATTATAAGACTATAGCCACCTCGAAGATGGCAAATTATGTTTCTAAAACAAAGATCAACCACATGGATGAGGAACAAACAAGGAGCCTATGAATAAAGTAAATATTATTCGAACATGCCTCAAACACAATCCTATGTAACAATCATTTATGGACCAAAATTGGGAGAAATTGCTCTCCGCAAGTCATGAATTGAAATATTGTTTTCTTGCAAAGGGGATGCCATCAAGGACAAGGCAGTAAACAAAATAAATCACTAACTAAGAAAGATGTACTAAAAGTGTTTTCTACGTTTTAGGATAGTAGAGTGATATGCGTATTTACACTAAAGGTTAATTTGGTGCACAATGGTGTAGTACCATTGCTAGTCATAGCTGTGTGGAAGATATTTATCTCGTGCTCTACTTACTTTTGGTGGTATTCAATGCTGCCCATATTTAATTGGGAAGTTCATCAAAAGGAAAGGACGTGCATACCCAATATTTCATATGAAATTCCATATTCCATTTTTTATTGGGTTTAGGGATATACCTAATGTTTCAATATTTGTGTCTTTGGTTACATTTTGGACACATATATCATATTTGACATCCGAAGAAGATAACACGACCTTGTCTCCCATTATTACACACACTTTCACAATAATGCATATTGTGAAACGAGTCATTGGGCAACAAGGGGTCCTTGTCTCTGTGTATGGGCGACTAACTACTTGTAAATCCCAAATTTTAAGCCTACATTGGGACCTTATCACATTGCTTCCCACCATCAAGCATACATGCAACATCACACATCTTAACGCCCACCCTTATACAAGTTCACGAGGCACCATTTTTTAAAGATAATGTATTTTGGGAGATTCGTGATTCAAATGTGTAACATTTTCAACACTTAGAAAATCAAGGTGCCACCAATCTAACCCTCACAATAGATATAGGTTCAGGTAATTGAGGGTTATTGACCATCATCACTATAACTTTATCACATAGTGGGACAATTGAACTTTTGATATAGGCAAATATGAACCTATAAAACAATAAACCTGCATTATAATAATTAAGAAATGGATCCTTACTTTCATATATTTCAAATACAATGGCTCTATTAAGCCATGAATTTCTTCAACACATACATACCAAACCTATTTTTCAAGTATCTATTTACCAAAGGCTTTATGATATAAAGGTTGAGAATAGAGTATATATACATGTGTGTGTGTAGATTATCGAAAACAATCATCTCTACGCAAGATGGATTGTGCATGAAATATTTTGACTATGATGATTGATGGAAGATAGAGACGAATCTTGTTGCAAACACAACCAATATGAATATATCTTGAAATCCAGTCATTTGTTCCAAAATTTCTAAAACCTAGTGATTATTGTGTGAGAGTTTCTTCATATTAGTTGAGCAAAATATGATAGAACCAATGGAGTCTAGAAATCTAGTGATTAGTTCCATAATCCAACAAAATATAAAACATAGTGATCAATGTACATGGGTTTCTTCCAACCACATGTATTGTCTAGTGGAGTTATGCAGAATCAATCATTCTTGAGCCCAGATAAACTATTAACACAAAATGTAGTTAATAGAGAGTGACTAGTGGCTTTCCTCTATAATATCCCCTCATCCTCATGCAAAACTAGCTACTTGGGTACCTTACTTCTAATGTCCATGTCCATGTTGTTTGAATATGGAAGATGTGAGGGTACGACAAGTACTTAACAACCAATTCCATATGAAATGCGATCAGAACGAAGGAATGCCAAAATGCATGGCATCAACTCCACAATGGGATGAGTTATGATCACAATGAAGGAGTAAATCTACAAGCAGATGAGTTAGGATCTCAATGAAGAAGAAATCCCGAAACTCCAAGACTAAGCTCCACACTTGAACCAATATACAATGAAAAATGAAGGAACAATCTCAAGATCCAGTAGAGAGGTGTGAGCCCCGAGCGAATGTATCGAGAAGTCGAGGCCTCAATACTTGGCACCTGGCAATAATATTTTGGTGTGTTTTCTCTTTCCCCCCTTTGTTCTGGATTTACACTGAAAATTTACATTGAAATGGGAAAAGCTTGGCTCTCGAGGGAGGTCTACTTTTGTAATATTTAGAAAAGAAGAGGATTAGCTTCGTAATTCCGTGAATTCTTCCCCCTCTTCTTCTGCAGTGCTTCTATTTGCTCTGCTCAGAAGGCCTGGGTTCGGATCGCCAATAATCAGAAACGTTTCTCCGCGAAGGTTTTTCGAAAATACTCTGCATCCCATCTTTTCCTGTCAGTCTCAGGTAATCATTTCTGCTCAATTTCCGGCTGGGGTTTCATCGAGTTGGAAGTAGGATGGATCTGTATAACCTACATTTCAATTTTCATTTGTTCTTGTAGTTATCTTCTGTTGTTTATTCTTATTATATTCGTGAATCATCCGTTGAATGCTTGTGTTTTGATTCATTATGCCTTTCAGCTGGGGTTTTCATGGAAATTTGAGTTGATTTGATTGAATATTTTCTGTCAAATTTTAGCGATGTAGTTCATTTGATTTAAAAATGTGATTAATCTGCATGTATCACTTTTATTTTTTGTTGAAGTTTGAGTTTTTTAGTGAAAAATCCGATTGGATCCTTTTTGTTTGAGATCTTGAGAGATCGTGATTCAAGATTCCTCTCGTATTTCATTAAAAATTCATAACATGGTCAGGTTATCTTTGCCACTGATCTATTATGGTGCTTGATTCAGCTTGCAGATATGTATGGTTACTCTTAAACTGTTACTGATTCTTAAGGTTTTTGTTGATTGATCTTGTTTTAGTGAAAATTGAGATGAATTTGTAGTTGTATGAGTGTGCTTGATCCAAGATTTCCGTAACATTTCTGTCAAATTTCATATAATGGCATTCATCTCAGTTTTCAAATTCTGAATAAGGTTAATCTCCATGTTACATTCCAGCTCTTGTTTATTCTAAGATTTTAGTGAATCTTAGGTTGGATCCACCACCAATGTATCAGAATATGTCAAAGATTAGTTTTCCACTCCTTGAATTTGTGACTATATTTTCTTACTTATTTTGTGACCTAAGATTGATACCCTACATTATTGCATATTTATTTATATGTATGCTTTCCAGCTGTTTATTTTGGATCCCTAGGTCTCTGAGTGCTCAATTCGGATTTCTTTGACATTTCTGTCAAATTTGCATTGGAATGCGTATGTACAGTTTTTCTCCCCGTGAATTCTGATTAGGTTTCTTTAGTTTCTGATCTAATATTATCCTCTATTTTTATGTATATTTGAAACTTTTTGGTCATTGTAGTTGTTTGTATGTGTGTATTCTGGAGCTTTTAGTGAATGAATTTGGATCCCTAGGTCTCTGAGTGTTTGATTGAAGATTGGTTTTAACATTTTCTGTAATAATTCATTACAATGCATGCATTAAAACATGTGCACATTAGTTTTTTGCACCGTGGCTTTTAATTAGGATTCTTTAATTTCTGATCAAAGATTTATAGGATATTCTAATGCTTTTCTCATCACAAGGTCAATTGGATACCTATAGTCTTTGAATGTTGGAATGAGGTTTGAAGATTTGTTTACCATTTCTGTCAAATTGCATATATTGTATGCATGTAAGCATGTGCAAGCTAGTTCCTTTTTCCTAGATTCCAATCACATTTCTGTAAATTTTGATCTAAGTCTTATCCCCTATTTTGGTACATCTTTCTAATGTTTTTGTCATTACAGGTGATTTTGTGTGCGCATTATTTTTTGTTGCTGCTAAGGCACTGATATGAACAGAAAGACGTCCCCATAATTTATCCTATCATTGTTGAAATGCTGACACTCTCACCCTACACAGACAAGATGGATGCGTTACCATCTTCTCTCAGCAATCCTTCACAGCAAGGATATATTTCAGAGCTTCTTTCATTTAGTTTGGATCGATTACACAAGGTATTGAGCAGAAAATTGTGGCACAGTTAATTTTCCTAAAGAACAGGTTTGAACCTTGTTATGAAGATGATCTCTTGAACATGTTTCAACCATGTTATGAATGAAGATATCTGGGCCTGTTGTACAACTGGATGCTTATCAATACATACTTTTTCAGACCTAATTGCCTTGATGACAAAATGCCAAGATGTCTCAAATATTGTTTAGGGGTTGCCTCATCAGCTAAAGCCCTAACCATTTGATTCTTTGTTTGTCTTGTGAAACTAGGAACCGGAACTTTTACGTGTAGATGCTGAGAGAATACGTCGACAGATGCAAGATTTGGCTGTTGGAAATTATCGGGCTTTCATCACTGCAGCTGAAGCTTTGCATACTATCGGGGAAGAAATGACATCTGTGGACCAACATTTGGAATCTCTGGTACACATTTCCAAGATTAGGCTTACGTGTCTATTGTAGAGCTTTCTTCTTTATCTGGATCTACCAATTCTCTTAGTCAAGTGATAAATGTCTTGTCTACTTGTAATGAACTGCTGGAGGTTGAAAGAGGGAGTGATGTATGCATTGATTTATTCTGGCAGAGGGAAAAATAATGCAAAAGATGAGGATCCTCCTTGTACCAGAGGTTTCCTACAAGTAAAATTTAAAACATATCATGCCTTGTAGGGACTTCCTTAACTGCTTAACAGACATATAGAATTGTTCAATAAAATCTACTATTAGTCTGGCATGGTTATTATGGTATTTTTTTGTTTCATTGCAGTTAATTACGTGATATCTGGCTTGTGAGTACATCTTATGTCTTTACGTTTTGTTCTGCTTATGCATGTGATGACCTCTAGATATTGGAGATGATGCAAAAAGTGTGCACAGAAATTATGATATAATTTTCTGGCTCATTATTTGAGTTGGACATGATTATATTCTCATTTTTCGGATCTTTAGTTCTATCTTAATTTAAAGTATTTGTGTGAGCTTGCAGATTGCTAGAATTCCAGAGCTTACAAGTGGCTGTAACATATTTATGGAATCTGGGCAACAAGTATTGGAGAAGCGCAGCCTCAATCAGATGCTTCTTGCAAATCATAGTTCAATTTTGGACTTGTTAGAGATTCCTCAGCTAATGGACACGTATGCTTTATAATATTTATTTTTTATCACATTATTTGTGAAGTGAAAGGTTTTTCTTTTCTGTTTGTTTGGAACCTATATGGCCCAAATGCTGCCATTTATGCAGTTGTGCAGCCTGCCAACTACTCTAAGTTGTGGTCTATAAAAAGGCTCCTTCCATAATGATTTACTTATCTCATTAGTTTCCACCTTTCAGCTATCGTGCTTTTCTCTTTTGTATGTTCATTTGAGCCCGTTTCCTGTAGCCTGTCTCATGTGGCTTCTCACTCACTTGCAGTCTGCTCATAACCTTGTACTCTTTTGTCTCGGTTTATTTTGAGGTTCATTCCTCTTTCATGTTTTGTGTCTCATTGCTTGCTTTCTAGAAATTCCAAATATATATACCCTGAACTGTATGGATCTGGCATGATCATACCTGAAACGGAAAGTTAATTGCACCAGAAAAATGCATTTTTTCTATCATATACCCTCGAAGATGTGGCAGGGTTGTGTGTGCGTATTGTGGTAAATTTTAGGGCTTCGTTTGGCAAGGAAAATAATGTGATCTCAAGCTAGATTGCGTAGAAGGAAAAGTTTGAAACATACCCACATGTTCCATTCGACAAACAATTATTATGTACATAGTTATTTCTATTGTTTTGTTCTTTAGTTTTCGTTTTGTTTCAATTTCTTAAAAACTGGTTCACAATTTCAGGAATTTAGTTTTTCTGCTATTAAATTTTTTGCTACCACCTCATTTTCTCATGTTTCACAATTCTTTGTAATTATACAAGAACTTACATGTGATGTATATGAATAGTTCACCCAAATGTGGGGTTAAATATTTTCTAGTCTGAGATCTCGAAATGTATGTCCATATGCATATGAATCTGTTTTACATATGTGCTGCTTTGTGGTTGCCTTTTACCATCACTCAGGTTCATCATTAAAACTTCCTGCTGTAGAGGATGGAATGTTTCAGCTTTCAAGTTCTTGCTCTTGAATGTGCAGATGTGTACGGAATGGGAACTATGATGAGGCACTTGATCTGGAAACCTTTGTTTCCAAGCTGGCAACACTTCACTCAAAGTAATAATACAGCCTGTTTTAAAGTTTTCATTTCAACACTTGATGATTGGAATGGCATATATGCTCAAGTTATTTTGTTGCTTTTCATTATTAGACTCCCAGTAATTCAATCTTTAGTTGCGGAGGTGAAACAAATCACGCAGTCTATGCTTTTGCAGTTGCTGCAAAGGCTACGGTCTAGCATTCAGGTAAGAGTGTTAGTTTTCTGTCAAATTTAGAACTTATTCTAACTTGAAACTTTCTTTGCTAACTGTTTTATGGGAATATATTGATATGCAGCTGCCAGAATGTCTCCGAGTGATTGGTTATTTGCGTCGCTTGGGTGTGTTTACAGAACATGAAATTCGTCTCCAGGTAAGTATCAATTGTGATCATAATCAATGACTAGAAAAATCAAATAAGTAGCCTCTCTGATGGTTATCGTAAATTATGAAGAATTTGGCTTCTCTGAACTGCAGTTTTTAAGGTGCAGAGACACTTGGCTTGCTGGCATTATAGATGATTTAGACCAAGGAAATGCTTATGATTACCTGAAGAGACTAGCAGATTGTCATCGGGTGCACCTTTTTGATGTGGTCACTCAGTACCGAGCTATCTTCACTGATGATACTTCTGGAAATGAGGAAAGATATGATGGGGGTCTTCTTTATAGCTGGGCCATGCATAGGATCACCTTACATCTCACTGTACTGCAAACCTTACTTCCTAAGATTACAGATGGGATGTCTTTGGCAACCCTTCTTGAGCAATGCATGGTATGCTTGATATTTATTTCTTTGTGTGGTATATGTGGCTTCATGGAATTCATCTCGATTGGAGTATGACATTTATGCTTTTGGATTGCTCTGTTGAAGTATTGTGGGATGAGCCTTGGGCGTGTTGGAATGGATTTTCGAGGCCTTCTTCCTCCACTGTTTGAGATGTAAACCTCTATACCTGATTGTTAGTAGATTTGGTGCTTGCCTGGTTTGTAAGTGTCTTTTGGTCCATGTCCTGAACGTCTTATTTTCATTTTTTAGTAATGAATCATACCCCAGGTCAATTAAAAAAATGAAGACATCAATAAGCACAAAAGTTAATTTTTGTTATGTTCCTTTCTTTTGATCAGGTCTGTATATAACCTTTTTTCTAGCAACATTGCAGCAGCAGTTGAGAATTTCCAGGTTAGTTTGCATTTCTCAATATGGCATATATGTTCTACAGATTCATTTGAAAAGATTACAATACTTCATGATGTTTGGTACTTAACCTGAGCTAGCAATAGGGCACTCATGTTATTTATGCATACAAAATATTTTTACCTAGACCTGAAACTCAGGTTCTGTTATGAAAGCAATAAGATGGGCTTTCTTTAAATGATTGTCTTTTTATCCCCTCTTTTCTAAACGATTCTATATTTCTAAGGTACGGGTATACATATTTTAGAAAGCTATGCTACACAATATTGGACAGCCCATGAAGGAAATAACCCTATCACCCATGTGGGCTATATCTGAGCAGTGCACATGTGTCTTAATGGATCATGTAATGCAGAGACTCTGACAAGTTTGTTTGAAAATTCATGACAAAAAAATCGTGACGTAAATTGCAAGAAGAATTGCTTCATTGGAGGGACAAGTTTTATGGTGTAATTGATCAGCGTCTTTGAGACGCTAAATCTTTTTTTTCATAAAAATCAAGTACAAAACTTAGGGCGGCTATTGTACAACTAAAGGACTCATTATGTAATATTAAAAGCAGTATAAATGATTCCCAACCTGGATTCCTGCCGCTTTGACCACATTATTGACAGATTTCAATCCAGACCACCCTGATACTAGCTTCCATCAATAATCTATTAGTTAATGCCAAATCATTAGAAGATGATCAATAGTTGTTGGTAGTTGCCTCTGTAACTAAGAGAGTGTAGGAGAGAGAGTGAGTGAGAGCTGTAACTCCGTTGTAACCATCGTTTGATGGAGAGGAGTTCAAGGTCGTTGCCTTAGAGTCTCCTGTGTATTTTCTGCCTACCATAGTGATATAGTTTGGAGTTTGTGGACTCCCGTGGTTTTTCCCATTCAGGGTTTTCCATGTTAAATCTTGTGTCTCTGTACTTTCATTTTCGTCTTTTGTGATTTTGGTTGTTTCAATCTTTGCACCCGCATATGCACTAGTGTGGACTGGTTTTGGCCGGTCGGATTCTCTACAGAACAACTCCTCCTAGTTTCAAAACTACATTTCTTTCTTGATTATTCATATTAATCTGCTTGTGATTAAACTCATTTAATTATAAAGGAAATAGCATTACTTTCTCTAGATGCAAATTTTCTTATCAATGCATATGGAACTAGAGTTGATTAGATTTCTACCTAAAAGTGGTATAGATTTTTTTGTAGATGCTTGTATCATTTTTCTAACCTACAGTTACTATAGGTGATTGTGAGGCATCTATTTGATTTTTTTTAACATAATTGTAAATTCAGCCTTTGCCAGAAATCAGGATTATATTTGGATGTTTTTTTTCTCCAGCAGTTGGTCATATGACATATTTCCGTGTCTCAATTTACTTCCAGCTTGCTCTTGATTCTCATAGATGGATTGCTCTTCCTTCAGTTGGTATCGGAAGTAGAGGGGCTAGTGATGTGACAGAAAATGTTTCCCCACCTTATGTACTTATGGAACATCCTCCGCTGGCAGCATTTGTCAATGGTTAGTGTGTGGGAACAATGCCATTTTCTTAATATACAGTTTTATGCTCTATTTTAATATGATCATGATCGTCATCCATTATGCAGGACTTCTAGTGGCTATGAATGAGCTGAGACATTGTGCGCCTTTAAGTCTGAAAAACATTTTAGCTTCAGAACTTAAGAGAGCTTTGCAAAATGTTTCAGATTATCTTTATTACTTTAACTCAAGCTCAAGACTTATCAAAGATGATGAGACAAGTCTCTTCATGGGAATGTGCCGGGCGTTTATTGAGGTGAACATTACCTTATGGTTTTTTGAGGCTTCATAGAAATATTAATGATTAGATGCATGTATGCTATTGTTGATTGTCAATTAGGTAATGCTTGTTATGATCAGATGCATGTATGCTATTGTTGATTGTCGATTAGGTAATGGTTGTTACGATCAGATGCATTTCTCTAACTTTTAGCCCTTCAAATTTCTATAGCTTTGTCTTCCAGCTTCATCTTTATTGATATCATCGATGGTCTCTATGCTGCTTTTTGTACTATGTAGCTTTGTTGACTGTTTGATTACTGAAGTCTGTTATTGATTTCGTATCAATTGCAAATACTTGCACAACTCTGCCAAAGTTGAGCTCTGCCAGTGAAACTGCTTGTCAAACTTTCAGAGGAAAAATGAAATATTTCCCCATGATCGATGTCTTTTCCATCCAATCCCTTGCAGACAACAAGGAGGGCATGGATACCATCTTGCAGTCCAAGCTAAACATTGAAACAGACTAGGTTAAGCATGCTTTACAATATCGATAGTATACAGTATGTTTGTTGTGTGTGAACCAGAATGCTTTACAATATCGATGGTATGTTTATATGATACTGGCTCAGAATGCTTTACCATATTTCTAGTGCAGGTTTGTACCGTGGTCAATCAGAATGTTTTTCAATATTTGTGGTATGTTTTGTATGATGGTGCATCTGAATGCGTTACAATTTCTAGAGCATATTTATATGATGAAGGATCGGAGAGCTTTACAAGATCTCTAGTGTATGTTCTGTGTGATGGTGAACTTAAAGAAATGGTTTACAAGATCAATAGTGTTTGTTTATAAATGTGGACCAGCATGCATGATAGCAATTGTGTGTGTGTGAAGGTGGCATGCCCATATTGCATCTCCTGCTTCCAGCGCTGCTATCCAGGTTCGAAGATTGATTCGAAGGAACTTCTAGAGAATCTTCAACAGTATGTGTTTGCAACCTCATTTCCTATGCCACATAGTAATGGAATTATACCACTCTCATTAGCATCTACAGCTAATGATGATAAACAAGAATCAAATTCTGGAGTTCCATTCGAAAATGGTGGAGTTGAGCCCAATGAGCATGGTGCTGAAATTCTAGTCAACGAGTCTGATGCCAAGGATATTTCAAACCAAGCTGATTTTGATGATGGTACTACTTATCCATCTTGTGATCTCAAACTTACTAGTATAAATATTCTGATTGGTATCTTTATGCTTTTCTTATGAATATAGAAATGGTTGATGGTTTTGTTTTATTGTTGTTGGCCAGCAGCTGGAGAGAGATGATAGAAGGGGGTGATGTGGTTTTAACTTCCAAAGGTTTCTTCTTAATGCATATAGACTCGATGCTATTATATTATTATAATCGAGTAATTTTGTGATTGACTTTTGAGGTTAACACATGGGTCTTCAGCTCATGCCAAAGGGAGAGTGGAAATAGAAACATATTTTTGAGGAACCAGAAAACCTTGTTAGATGCTGCATTTGTGCCGTAACATTGGTTGCTGCATAAGTGCTTCACATTCTTCTTCACATTCCATACAATATTCAAGTCAAGATGGAAAGCTTGAAGTAGTTGTACATGACCTTTTATCGAGTAACTCTCAATTAGATGCTATTGTCACTGTCCAACTAGGGATGAGAAATGGAAGAATTCATTTTTGTTTGAGAATGGGTACTAAATTTTTATCTGATTTCAAAATTCTGAATATTTCTACTTTTATGATGTACACACCATAATGGTTATGGATATGGCAAAAGAACTTGTAACTTATTAGGCAATAGAAGTCAATTGATTCCTTTTCTTTCTCTCTAATCAATAACATTTGAGCTTCAAAATGGTACATTGAAATCTCTATACTTTCTAAGTTTTTTAAATGGTGATATTAAGTCTAGTTTGTGGAATATTCAAGTGTCCAACATTCTTCGACTTTCAAAAGATTCTAAACTGTTTTCTTAACTCCTTGTGAGGCTCATGACAAGCTTCCTAGTTTGAGCTCCAAATATATGATGTAATCCAATCTTGTCATGCGTAAGGTCACACTAATATAATCCAAACTTCTTGTGTACAATATTGAACACCAAGTTCTTGTAATAAAGAATTGTCAGTAGTTGCAATGAATAAGAATGTAATCCAAGCTTATTGTGTACATTATTGAACACCAAGTTCCTGTAATAAAGAATTGTGAGTAGTTGCAATGATTAAGAAATTGTTGAGTTGTTGCACATTTGAGCAAAATAGCGATAGGTAGACTTCTAAACCTCACAAATAAAGGGTGGTCAAATGATTGATTCTAGAAATGGGTGTAGAGGCCAACCAACAAGCAAAATGACTTCAAGGGGAAACATGTATTCTTTTGAGCAACTCCAAAGTTTGGAAAAATGTGTATTTGGTCACTCAAGAACACTTGAAACGGAGCAAATTTGATAGAAGCATTTACATTTTTTTGTTACGTTCCAATAATGTGTGGTTTTTTTCATAACTTTGTACTAAATTATGCATAAAAGACACACCTATATTTCACTTATTATGTTGAAGAGCATGTCAAATTTAAGATCGTGATACCTAGCAATTGTTTGGAGTCAAGATGCATGTGAATTTGGTGGAGGTCAATTAACAAGAGATTACCTACAAAACACAATGTAATAATGCATTGCCTTTTATTCGATAGGAAATCTACACAATATGTGTGTGTAAGAATGAGAGAGAGAGAGAGAAAGAAAGAAAAAAGAAAGAAAGAAATATTAACGTCTTCTAAGGCCAAAACCAAGAGAGAGCATCGTACTTTGCAAAAAGAGTTACTTGTGTCATCTCGGTTATTATGTTTTCTTGGTTATTTTGTTGGCCTAGAAAATAATAATTGGCAACAATTCGGTTCGGTTCGGTTTGAGAGGGTCAAAACCGAACCGTTAAAAATATTTGAAACTTGAACCGAACCAGAAACCGTTAACGCGAACCATTATTATTATTTCAAACCGTTAAGCCATTAAACTGGTAAAACCGCGGTTTTGTGGTTTGGTTTCGGTTTTCAACTTAGGTCAAAATTTAAAATATAATTTTAAAGATTTTCCTAAAATGTGAGAATAAGGCATGAAAATGAAAAGATTGTTTAAAAACAATTTTTATTATTTTTTAAAAATTTAAAAAAACTAAAAAATAAAAAACCATTAAAACCGCGGTTTCTAACTGTTAAAACTGAACCGAACCGTTGTAAAAAAAAAGAAAAAACCTAAACTTGAACCGAACTGTTTAAAACCGTTAAGCCACGGTTTCGCGGTTCGGTTCGGTTCAAACGGAACCGTTGCCGATTGTTACCGGAAAGGAGAGATTGCGCTCTTAGTTTAATCGTTTGTGTTTCGTTTGATTTGTCTGTTTTCCCAAACGATAATATTGTCTGTGTTTTTTTTTTTTTCTTTTGATTTTTTTCCCTTATTTATTTATGAATTAACATCATTTGTTTCATAGTACGTAATATACTCGAATGCATTGGGAAACATTTTGTTATACGAAGGCAAACGAATGCGTATGTTATCAAAACATTCTTCTTCTTATTATTTTGTACACTTTTTGCCTTAATTTTCTTACCTTTAAAAAAAAAATATTACCTTATAATAAATAATGAATACAAAAGTACGGTATTTACCATACTTCGAGGGTATTTACCATATAAAGAATGATTGAAACATTCGCGAATGCGAAGGAACGTATGCTACGTATGGTTCATACTATGAGTTTTAATTTTGTTTGATCTATTATTATTGTCTGTGTCTGTGTGGAATTTCTGCGCAGGAGACAGAGAGAGAGAGAGAGAGAGAGAGAGAGAGAGAGAGAGAGAGAGAGAGGATTTGCCGTCTTCTTCTTCTTCTTCCATCTCTGCCGTTTCCTGCTCGTTTCACGACAGACGCAGACAGTCGACACGCCCCCGTGCAAGTAAGTTTCTCCCTTCCTTCCTTTCTCATACCTTCCCATCCTTCCATCTAATCTTCGGTTCTCTTGCTCCCCCCTGCGATCTGTGGTTCCTTCTCTATATCCTGCTTTTTGTTTGTTTGTTTGTTTGTATTTAGGTTTTTCTTAGGGCTCGTCTTCAGAATCGTGTCTGTGCTATTCCTTTGTTGAATCTTCTTCTTCTTTCTTCTTCCTTCTCCCTTCCTCCACATTCTCTCCCTTCTCCATCTTCTTCTTTGTCTCTTTCTTTCCTATTTGGTGCTCCTTCTTTTTCTGATTCCTGTTCTCCTTTCCTATTTTGATTCTTGTTTCTATTCTTTTCCAGGTAGATTCTTCTTCTTCGCTTAGCTAAATGGCAGAGACACGCAGTCTTACGGTAAGTGACCTTTATTTTACTAGTTTGTTCTTTTCTCAAATAACGAGAAACAACTGCTTTTTGGCAGAAACTATGGACATGTTTTGATGATTTCGTGAAACCTTGAGATCTAGGTCTTTGTCTCTCCGTGAACATGGTCATGTTTAAAGCTATTGTTCTTTACTATCATTGATCAAAGTGAATACGAGTTTCTATTGTTTCTTTACGGACTATGATGTGCACATCCTTATCTTGTTGGATGACGAAAGCATAAAGGAAAGGTTTTTCAATATGCGTTCTTATCATTAGAATTGTCGCGTCAAAACCACAGACCTTTACAACTTAAACTGGTTTTGTTTTTATAGTGAACATAACTTGAATGCATACATAATGTTTGGCACAGTACTGCATTCTTATCATACAGGAATGGACATGTACAGTAATGTGATTATAATAGCTTAATCCTTGCATTTAGTTCGCTTTTTTTAAGAATGATACTTACTAGATTGAAGTGTCAAAGGTGAAATTTTCAGTCCTAGGCTCTTATCATCTCATGCAATTATGGTTTATGTTAAAGCTATGAAAATTTACTATTGTCAATAGAACTTCTCGAATTTCTGTTGTTTTTATGTTGAAGTTTGTTTTGTATGCATGCAGTAATGTGATTATATTACCTTTTGCATTAGTTTATAGTTTCTGCAGAATGGCATGACTAACATAAAGATATTTTTATATGTGTACCCTAATGTGATCATATATGTTACTTTTTGCGGAATGGAAGCCTGGTACATAACGGATCATGTTAATGTTGTCACGGTTAAAGTTATGCCTGTTTACTGCATCATCGAAAAAAATGCATGAGTTTCTGTTATTTTTGTGTAGAATATAATTAAAAGAGTGTAACTAGGCCACATTATTTGCTCAAGTAGCACATACAATTGATCTTGTGGGGGTTATCAAGGAATTTATGGAATGAAAAAATAGGAGGTCCCTTGTGAAATAAAGAAAAAATCAGCTGTGTTTTGGTGAATAGGTATCATGGACATTTCATTCCATTCTGCCAAAACTGGTTTTCTGGTTGGAGAGATAGGAATACATATACCAGTAATATGTTTTAAGAGTATGTACATATCTATTAATTGATTTCTAAATCTTAATCCAAATTTGAAAAAGTAGAAAGCTCATATTTCAGACTATCAGAAGATAACAGTGACTTCCTTTCAAAGTGGCCATTCATATATAGAGAGACCTTGTCAAGCATTTGTCATTCCAACAGCCCAAGAATATCTGAATAGAGATCTAGTCGAGCATTTGCTATTGTGAGAGATTCCAACACCCCAAGAATATCTGTGTACATATCTGAATAGAGAGCTCGTCGAGCATTATCATCCGAGAGATTCCAACATCCAGAACATATCTGAATTGATTCCTCACCGAGCTTTTGTCATTCTGAGAGATTCCATTGTCCAAAGCTTTCTACGGTTAAATGATGCAAAGAGAAGGCTTCAACAGAAATATTTCTCTTACTATTTTCTATCTAAAAATTCAATATGAAACTTACAATGTAAATATGAATATTATGTATAGTTATATAACTGTTTCTTTAATATAAATTGGATCTCTTTATCCCCTTTATTTCAAAACTTGACATATTTGAATACCGAAAAAATGAAGGATCAACCTGAAATGTTCTTTCAAATTTCTGTAATATTATTGTTTTTGGCACAGCCATTTCTTGCTGACACAGTTTCGGAGTTCATTCTATATATAATTTTTCTGCATTAATCCAAACTTTGTGTGGGAATTGTGATTGCCAGGTTGATGACATAAAGACAGCCCCCATGGATTTCCGGTTCCCTACAACTAATCAAGCCAAGCATTGCTTTACTCGTTATATTGAATTTCACAAGTGAGCATTACACACAGTTGCATAATGGTTTCCTTGTCTTCACTAAGAAAAACATGAGTGTATCCTGCATTTGTTGCTTTTCAAGTTTTTGGTTTTATAGAAAAAATACCAAAATGCCTTAATTTGCTGGATGTTTACCAGAATACCCATATAAAGCACAAAATTTAAAATTACAGAGAAGTAACTTCTGTGTTAATTTTTGGAATATAAGGAATATTTTTTGTTTTTCCCCTTCTAATTCAACTTGCTCATTTCTCTTCTATTTTTGTTTCATAGCCTGTATTATGATTTCTTTAATTCAATATTCTTGATTTGTTTGCCTGTGAGCTGAAAAAACATTGTGCAGATGTATCCAGGCAAAGGGAGAGGAATCAGCATCTGACTGTGATAAATATAAAAGTTACTACCGCTCTCTGTGTCCCTCGGAATGGGTATATTAACTTCCATTTTTGTCATTATATGTTTTATATATAATTTGACTTGTTGCACTTGATATATCATTTGCATTGATCTCTTATGCTAGGTTGAACGATGGAATGAGCAGAGAGAAAATGGAACCTTTGCAGGTCCCCTGTAATAATGTGGCTGGTGGTAATGACTTCGGTTCAATAAGCTCACATGGTTTCAGAACTGTAATAATTCTGGATGATATAAAAGTTCCTCTATTGTGCATTGAGATAGATTTTCAATCAAAAAATATTTGATTCATTATTTTATGTCGATCAATCGATTACATGTTTCATCTTTTTCAAGTTTTAAACATATTATTAGCATTTTGGTTATATTCAACCCCATGTTATAGTTACTCATTTCTTAATATCTTATTAGATGTGGCAAAGTGGGACATTGCAGTCTGCTCATTGCTTTGGGCTGCAATTTATCGGGGAGTATTACATTTTTGTAAATGATGATCTTCCTAAATATATCTCAAAGGGCTTTAGAGAGATATTGAAAAGATTGTGCATCAGGGATGCATCGTGAGATATCGTGATATTGGAAAAATTATTCATGTTGAAGGAAAGCGTCTTGAGATTTTGTGATATTGGAAAAATTATGCATGTGATCTTTGCATGTTGAAGGAAAGCGTCTTGAGATTTTGTAAGTTAAAGAATTTGTAGTACAAGTATTTGTGCGAGGGTTAAGGGTTCCACATATCAATGTTAACACCTGTAGTACAAGAATTTGCAAGAGTTTGACTCTTTTTAACGAGAGTCAAGGGTCCCACATCAATGTTAGCACCTATAGGCAATATATATAACAGTGACAGCAATATGTCTTCAGACCACTTCCCTATTTGTTTGGAGGTTTTGGAATAATTCAATTGACATATATAAATCTTTACTTGCCAAGATCTCATCATGCCTTCACTCTTCTCTTTGCTTTAATCTCACTTTCATTCTTTGATTGAGAAAATTTTGGCGAACTTTTCACAAGTGAATAGTAAGGGAGTAGAGGCATAGGGTACAACATCATCAATACAATAGTAATCATTCAAATACAATTTCGATCCTCAAAAACTGTGAGGATGATCGCAGGAATTCTTGGGGGAGAACACAACAGTTGGCTTCTCAGTATGACCAATCCACATCCTCCATTCAAAGATATGGAGTTCCGTGTAGTATCTTATACAAACAAGAGGAATATTCCCTTTACAATAGTTTATTGTGATTTATATCACAGCGACTAAGATGTGTGCTACCATGCTGACAAATATCCACTTTGTGATAGTCTCTAATGAAGCTTGATCCTCATGAAAACCACTTGTATACATAGTACTATAGCCACCATACGATGCATTCTCTGTTTTATAATCCACAACAAAATACAATATCCAATGTAAATTAGATGAAGTCTCTTGGTGCAATAGAATAGTTTCGAATGTATCTCTTTGAGATTTTCACACAGGAATATGTACATAATAGATGTGACGTGCATATACATCACCATGTAATGTCTTCATTGCTTTATTCTTCTCCATCTACTTCTATTTGCATTGCAGCTCCAGCATATATATGTTCCATGCAAACATAAATGGCTGAACAGTTTTCGCCCAATTGTATAGATTGCTCAAATGCCCATCTTCCCAAGTTTACATTCCTCCATTTTCTACAAGCACCCAATATGGTCGTAAATAGAGGAAGACGGTCAGGAGGAGGGACTTTCTCTATTAAGTTTCTTACTTTATCAAAGTGTCCTGCCCGACAACATAGGTCAACCATACATGTGTAGTGTTCATGTGTCGGAACAAGATTAAAAGCCCCACACATTTCATCAAACAACTTCTCTCCCTCTTTAACTAAACCTGCATGACTACATGTTGTCAATAAAGCAACAAATATGACTAAATCCGGCACAATGCCTTCAGATTTCATCCTATTGTATAAGTTGAATACAACATTTTCTTTACCTAGTTGTGAATACCCTGTGAGGAGGGCACTCCATGGCACAATATCTCTCACTGGAAGCTCCTTGAACACTTCTCGTGCTTTCTCGA
This sequence comes from Azolla caroliniana, assembly GCF_043228905.1. NCBI lineage: Eukaryota > Viridiplantae > Streptophyta > Polypodiopsida > Salviniales > Salviniaceae > Azolla > Azolla caroliniana. The sequence continues at coordinate 19,161,097 of NW_028230450.1, read as the reverse complement.
ATGCACCACACTTGGAATACATGTCTACCAATGCAGTGCCAAGAAGGATATTATCTTTATGAAATAACCCTCCTTTTCTTGTGATTGCCGCATGTATATCTTGTCCAATTGTTACGAACCCCACTATACCACAAGCTTTTAGAACACTGATATAAGTTATGGAATTCGGGTGGACTCCAGCATCTCGCATTTGTTCGAAGCATTTCAAGGCTTCATCACCAGACCCACATTGGGCATACCCAGCAATCAGAGCACTCCAAGTCACCACATTTCGCATGGGAAGCTCCTCAAATACTTCTCGTGCCTTCTCAATGGCACCGCACTTGGAGTACATATCTATCAAAGCAGTGCCAAGCATGGTAGCTTTTTGCAGTAGCCCTTGGTTTCTAACCTTCGCACATATACCTTCACCTATTTGTAAAGAACCTGCAATGCCACAGGCTTTCAAAATGCATATGTACGTTACCTCATTAGGATGAATTCCCACATCTTGCATTTGTTGGAAGCACTTCAAAGCTTCTTCCCCGAGCCCGTGCTTGACATATCCAGTGATGAGGGCATTCCACGAAACCACATTCTGCACCGGAATATGTTTGAATACTTCTCGTGCTTTGTCTAATGCACCGCATTTAGAATACATGTTCATCAGTGCAGTGACGAGCACGACATCTTTATGAAATAATCCTCTCTCTCTAACTTCAGCATCAATATCTTCTCCGATGACGAGTGACCCTGAGATGGCACAAGCTTTTAGTATGGATGCATAGGCCTTAGCATCAGGACACACCCCTGCATCTTTCATTTGTTTGAAACATTTCAACGCATCATCACCGAATCCATGATTGGTATATCCAGCAATCAAGGTGCTCCAAGAAACTACATCTCTCACATGAAGATGCTCAAATACTTCTCGTGCTTTCTCTATTGCACCACAGCTGAAGTACATGTTCATCAACGCATTCCCAATCACAACATTTTTCTCTACTAATCCTTGCTTTCTAATCTCAGCATCTATATCTTGCCCGGTCTCTAAAGACCTGACAATGCCACAAGCTTTCAAAATGCACACAAAAGTTACCACATTTGGAAAGATCCCAGAATCTTTCATGTTCTGGAAACATTGCAATGCTTCATTACCGAGGCCGTTTTGGGCATATCCAGTGATAAGGGCATTCCAAGTAACAATATTTCTCACTGGAAGTTGCTCGAATACTTCTCCTGCTTTCTCCATAGCACCACATTTGGCATATGTAGTAATCAAGGCGGAGGCAATATAAGCATCCTTTGCATAGATCGAGCTTCTCTCAAGCACATAGGCATGTATCTTTTTTGTCTTACATATGTCCTTCTTTTTCTGGCACAATTTTAACATATTCAAAACCTCGGTTTGATTCCAAATTTGCCCGTTTGGCATATCAATACCATCACGGTTATTTACAAAAGTTGCATCTTTTCTACAGGCAAGTTCTAGTTTTTTGATGTAAGGAGGATTATACCTTGCGTGGATCCGTAGAAATTTCCCTGTTTGTTTATGTCTGAAATCCGGGGGTTGAGGGTTTCTCTGTGATATGTGTAAGGAAAACAGAGACTTGTTTGAAATGAGCAGAACTTCAGAACAAGAATTATAGATGGTGAAGGGGGGATGAATGTAGCTTACCTTACTACTGTGTCTGCAGTCCAAAAATTGTGAAGGATCCTTGAGGTTCTCCTCCAGCAAGAAATTGGTCTCTTTGTAGGGCTTGCAATGGAGCTCCATTGTCTAAGAGGAACAGAGTGTCACAAGAGAGGTTGATGTTTCTTACTATATATGTACATATCCCCAAGAGAAGAGTTTCTTCTTGGAGTAACACATTTGTTGGGTCCATAGCCATTATAGAGTTTTTCTCTACAAAGATAGAACTTATTTACTATTGACTTGTAAATTGTCCTTAGGCCACTTTAGTTCCTTCTGCTGCATCCGAGGCCCTTCCCATGGCTTCCCCTGTTGTTAGAGTCTCGCTTATCAGTTACGTAAAATCATTAAGGAATTATAGACCAAAGAAAGGAGAGTGGGGTGTCAAACCCCCGACCACCCCCCCTTCGCGACAACATGAGACTGACCCGAACCTCCTTGATGTCTCGTACCTTCGATGGCTGATGTGAGTTGTACCTTGGGTTCTGCAAGGATTGAACATGCTTAGCTAACAAGAGTCGTTGCCATATTGACATAGCGTCAATGTAAGTCAAGCCTCCCCTGATAATAAGGTAACTAGCCTTCTTATAAAGGCTGAAATCCTAAGCCTTAGTCTGTACACACTTGATACTTAATGTGAAGTGATCAAGTGATAACACACTTAACCGTTATCCCACACCATATGAATTGTAATATTCAAAATTTATTCAAAATTCATACCCCCGTTCCTTTCAAAATTAATACACATATACTAATCAACAGATTAACGGAAACTATGGAAAACCAATCTCATGATCAATTTTGGTTATGCACGTAACATTCCCCCTTGGCTGAGGCCCTTATTGAGTTTCATCTTGATTCACACATGGCTCCAACGCAGCTCACCACCTCCCAAATCCCAACTAGAAACGATATCGACAAATTGGTTTCTCAACGTTTAGCTTTTGAATGCCCTTAATAGCCACATCAGTACATCAATCAATACCATTTTTCATTGTTTCTATTTTATCGATGATAATAGATAATACATCGTTTTCAAGTATCCTCTCTTCCTCTTTTTTTTTTTCTAAACAACATATCCTTCCATTAGTTTTAAAAAAGGCATATCAACGACAAAATACCAAATAGTTGGAAAGGAAGTGACTATCCTTCCCAAACTCATCTTGTGTAAGAGAATGACTAGCCATGGATCCTTCGTTTGATGAAATTGATTGAGTATTTCCTCAAATTTCCCATTCTCAGCATATCATCATGCATTCCAAGAAACTTGTTCCTAGGCTGAAAGCCTATGAAATACTACCTGTGCCTCGGCAAGTGACCCACATTTCGCCTACATATCTACTAATGTATTACCAATGAAATAATATATTTCAACAACTTTTTGTACAATATCCTTGTGAATTTCATTGCATGCTAATGTAGCTCTAATGCTACCACATGCTTTCCTACACATATAATGACCCTATAATATAATGTTACTATCAATTTGATCCAAAAGATAATCAACAAGACATATAATGACCCTATAATATTGCAATCATTGTGTTGCTACATGGCATCAATTGTCCCTCCCAATCATCCAAAGGATAATCAACATGACATTTAATGACCTATAATATTGCAGTCATTTTGTTGCTACATGGCATAGAATGCCAATACCTAAAGAGAAATAAGGTTTGAGTCTTTTTGGTCAAATTATTACATAGTATCTTGATTCTTACACTATACCTGTTAATCACAAATATTATGTTTTACACAATAATAATCATTTTGTTGCTACATGGCATAGAATGCCAATACCTAAAGAGAAATAAGGTTTGAGTCTTTTTGGACAAATTATTACGTAGTATCTTGATTCTTACACTATAGCGTTAATCACAAATTTTATGTTTTACACAATAATAATGCGTTGACTGTAATATTTGAACCTACGCAAGCAATGCCCAATAGATTTCAAGTACGATTTGAACCTACGCAAGTAATCCCAATAGATTTCAAGTCTATCACCTTAACCACTTGACCAAGTGAATGATGGTGGTTAACCATTTTTTATTACACGTCAAGTATCTTACATCCCAACTATTGATCACAAATTTTATGTTGGACAATAATTACGCATTCGTTGTAAAATTTGAACCTACGCAGGCAATGCCCAATAGATTTCGAGTCTATCGCCTTAACCACTCGGCCACGTCAACGATGTCGCTTCTTGTATTATTACATATCAAGTATCCTATAACGGTTAATCACAAATTTTATATTGCACAATAATAATGCATCAACCATAGGATTTGAACCTATCCAGGCAATGCCCAATAGATTTCGAATCTATCGCCTTAACCACTTGGCCATGTCAAAGATGGTGCGTCTTACTAGTTTTATTACATCAAGTAAATCACAATATTTATGTTGTACAAGTACTTACCATTTTTATTACACATCAAGTAAATCGTAAATTTTATGTTACATAATAATAATACATTGATTGTAGGATTCAAACCTACGCAAGCAATGCTCAACAGATTTCGAGTCTATTGCCTAAACCACTCGACCAAGTCAACAATGGGACTATTGTACGAAAGTTTATAGTAAGCATGAGAGCAGGTTACCTGTTACGGGCATGACCATATATTATCCCATGGTGAGAATAGTACGATAAATTCTCACCACGGTGTCGTGAAGATTTTCGTCCACAAGCGGAAACCCGAGCAACGAGAGCCAAAGAGCGATGTGCAACGTTGCACACGTACATAATGTATTTGTAATAGTAATAAGGGTAAAGTGTATGGTGCTAGAAATGCCCCATAAGATCCCTAAGGTATAAAGGTGATGTGGTCTTGTGCGCACATCCACGTGAGAGAGAGAGAGAGGTACTATGTGGTACATAGGTACCTAGTTGTTTGTGTGGAGGTGGGAGTTAAGGGGCCATCAATCTCACCCTCCCCAAATCAAGGCAAATATCCCTTTTGAATGAAAGGGGATATTTTAGTCTCACTTTGGTAAACGGTCTTCCCTCCTTGTGCTATAAAAGGAGAGGGAAGGCACCATTGTGGGGGTTGCCTATTTTGAGTGTGCGAGGTATACCACATAGGCCGAGCGTTAGGGTTAGGGTTTCTTTATCTTTATCTTCATCTTCGTCGGTTAGGGTTTCGAGTAGTCGTTTGGTGCGGCCTATGCGGCCACCATTTTGGTAATCATTCATTTCGTTTTTATATATCTTGTTGATCATCTTGTCTCCATCTTCCTCTTGTTCGATCCTATCTCTTGTTCATTCTTCTTCTTCTTGAGCAAAGCTTCCATTCCATGTCCTATTCCTTCTCTCTCCTCTACTCCTTAGTCCAAGACCCCCGTGGTTCCGCCCTTCTCCACGCACGCGCGTAGCAACGCGATAACGGGATATTATATGGTCATGCCCGTAACATTACCTATCTATTCTATTGGGGATGAAAGATTGAACGACATCCCGACAAGCCAAGCAAAGTGGGACCTTTCAACTCTTATCTTATTATGGTCCCAACCATCCGCAGGTAAAACTGGTGAGATCTTTAGTGAGAGGAAAGCCCCAGAAAGAAGTTAGAGGGCCCATACCAACTGCCTACCCTCCTAAGGCGGAACCGACACTTGGTGAACGCCAAGTAGAAAATAGGAAGGAGCCTATTCAATTATCTTATATTATAGCTCTTAATTGCAAATTTTTATGTTCCACAATGTTGAGAATCAAGCTCAACCTAGTCTAGTGTGTGAACACACCCTTGAGAGTGTATGAACACTCAAAGGTCAAAAGTCACCACTACTTTTGTAGCATTAACTATGTGTCATAGAATCGTATTGTATGACACATACCTAGTGAGTTTCTGTTGGGAGACAGGTCCCTCTGGATGGGAAGGGAGAAGAACAGTGCTGATGAGCAAACTCGGCCGAGGCCGAAACCGGATGAGGAGTACCCGGCTACGGAGAGCCGGATGGTGCAGACCCGGTGAGGAGTGCTCACCGGATGAAGAGACATATTCGTAAATATGTTTCTAAGAGTCCATCGTGGCTATATTTGTAAATAGCCGAAAAGTCATATTAGTATAAATATGACTTAGGGCAAACTTTTAGAGAGTGTTGTCATTCTTGTTTGTGCGAGATCAGAGCGCGTAACTGTGTACAGAGAGAGAGAGAGAGAGAGAGAGAGAGAGAGAGAGAGAGAGAGAGAGGAAGAGGTTGTTGCCTCTGTTGTAACCGCCGCTTGTGGTGAAGATAGAAAGCTCGAGGTCGTTGCCTCAGTGCTTTACTATTGTACACTGTAACATAGTGATAGTTTGCAGCCTGTGGGCTGCTATGGTTTTTTCCCTAGTTTGGGTTTTCCACGTAAACATCCAGTGTACTCTTCTTTTTCATTGTGTTGTGCATTCATTCCTGTTTTTTTTTGTGTATGATTCTAAGCTCGGTTGTGGCCGAGCGTTGCGCATACGGGACGTGTAGTTTGTGTCAAGTGGTATTAGAGCAAAACGACACAGAAAATGGACGATTCGTTGGGAGGCATGTTCAAGCTCACCGGCTCCAACTATTCGGTGTGGAAGTCGAAGATGAGGGACATGCTCGTGGTTAAAGATATTTGGTTGCCGGTTCAGTTCGGGGACAAGAGACCGGACAAAATCGACGCCACGATATGGGAGGTGATGCACATGAAGACAACGGCGCACATACGGTGCTTCATCGACATGAGCCTATACAACAACTTCAATGAAGAGAGCAAGGCTCATGAGCTCTAGGAGAAGATCGACATTATGTTTCAAAACAAAAATGCTGTTAATCAGGTTTCAGTATTCCGGAAGCTAGTAAGACTCTGGTACCAAGATGGCTCCGGCATGGCGGAGCACATGAATGCCTTCTAGGGGTTGATCCACTAGGCAACATCATTGGAAGTACCTCTCGCCGATGAGGTACTAGCGCTACTCCTGCTCGGTTCCCTCCCGGATAGCTGGGAGACGTTGGTTGTCACTTTGGGCAACGCCGGGCCGGAAGGAAAATGGTTATCCCTAGCAAGAGTGAAGTCGAGCTTGCTGGATGAGGAGGCGCGTTGGAAAGATAAGGATACGAGCTCCGACTCCAAATCGCTCCTTACCAAATCGGAACGCGGAAGACACAGAAACCGTAGTCCCCAAAACCGGGAAAAGTCGGGGACACGGTCAAAGTCAAGGGGGAGGCCTACTTGCTTCTATTGCGGCAAGCCGGGACACTTCCAGAAGAATTGTCGGCATTTCCGAAAAGACAAGGAGACCGACGGTACCGATTCGAAGCGGACCCCGGACCGGAACGGTAAAGACCGGAGGGGGCCGGACCAGAAGGGAACGACGGCAATCGCGGCAAGTGAAGAAGAGTTGATGCTCATCACCGAGGAGAGTGAGATAAACCTTGCCGGCGACGAGATGACCTGGGTGGTAGACTCTGGAGCGTCGTTCCACCTTACCCCGGACCAGAAATGCTTCTCATCCTACTCAACCGGTGATCACGGCTGTGTCCGGATGGGGAATGAAGGTACATGCCGAATTGTCGGCATAGGAGACGTGTGGCTGACAACACCAACCGGATGCAAGTTGCTGCTGAAGGATGTCCGACACGTTCCGGAGGTTCGACTGATGAGACGTAATGCACCATTGGAGGTGGTGCATATTGATGTGTGTCAAGTGGACACGAAGTCACATGCAGGATCGCAGTACTTCGTGACATTCATAGATGACCACAACCGGAAGTTGTTGGCCACACCATTGAAGACGAAGGATCAGGTGCTATCCGTCTTCAAAGAGCTCCACGCGAGAGTGGAAAGAGAAACCGACCGGAAGTTGAAGGCGGTTCGAGCAGACAATAGAGGTGAATACCGGGGGCAGTTCGAGGAGTACTGTCGCTCGAAGGGAATCCGACTCGAATTCACCGTGCTGAAGACGCCGGAACTAAACGGGCTGGCCGAGAGGATGAACCAGACCATAATGGAGAGGGTTCGGAGTATGCTAGCGCATGCAAAACTGAGGCACTATCGATGGCGACATATGTGATAAACAGATCACCCTCAGTACCCTTGGACGGAGACATGCCACAGAGAGTCTGGACCGGTAAGGAAGTGTCCTACCAACATCTGAAAGTATTCGGGTGTCTTGCATATGTGCATGTAGCTAAGGACCGGAGAGGAAAACTAGATCCGAAGACCCGACCATGCATATTCCTCGGTTACGACGACGATGAGTTCGGCTACCGAGTGTGGGACCTGGTCGACAAGAAGGTATTCCGGAGTCGAGATATTATCTTCATGGAGGACAAGACGCTCGCCGACTGGGAGTCGGAGAAGAAGATAATGAACTTTGAGTCGACCGGTAAGGATAGATTCTACGATGAGTAGACCCAACCGGCAAGAGACCGGTTAGCACTCGAGGAACCAGCCAGTTACGGTGGAGGATACCGAACAGGCTAAAGAAGAAGTAGAGGAAGCCGAATCCGGAACCGGACAAGACCCCGAATCGGATTCGGATGAAGAGCAAATGGAGGAGCCGGTTACCGAAGCCCGAAGACGGAGATATCCTCTCAGAGAGAGAAGGCCCCCCTGGGAGATTTCCGGATGCAGAGCATGTTCTGCTGACCGATGAGGGGGAGCCGGAAAGCTTCGAAGAAGCGAAGGATGACACCCACAGTCGAAAATGGTTAAGTGCCATGCAGGATGAGATGGATTCCCTGCATGAGAACCATACGTACGAATTGGTGGAATTGCCGAAAGGAAAGCGGGCACTCCGAAATAAGTGGGTGTACAAGTTGAAACCGGGAGATGCTGGCAATCCCTCGAGATACAAAGTCAGGATCGTGGTGAAGGGGTTCCAGCAGAAGAAGGGCGTGGACTTCGACGAGATATTTGCCCCGGTAGTAAAGATGACCTCCATCCGGACGGTGCTGAGTATAGCAGCAAGCATGGACCTCGAGGTAGAGCAGCTAAACATGAAGACGGGCATTCCTTCACGGTGACCTTGAAGAGGAGATCTACATGTAGCAACCGGAAGGATTTGTGGAGAAAGGGAAGGAGCATTTGGTTTGCCGGTTGAAGAAGAGCCTGTACGGACTGAAGCAGGCTCCCCGACAATGGTACCAGAAGTTTGACTCCTTCATGACCGATCAAGGGTACCACAAGACGCAAGCCGATCACTGCGTGTTTGTGAAGAAGTTCGAAGGAGGCGACTTCCTGATACTCCTTCTGTACGTGGACGACATGTTGATCGTCGGATGGGACCAAGCCAAAATACGGATGCTGAAGAAGGCTCTCAACCGGACCTTCTCAATGAAAGACTTGGGTTCGGCAAGACAGATGTTGGGGATGCATATTATTCAGAACCGGTCAATGAAGCAATTGTGGTTGTCACAGGAGAAGTAGGTGACAAAGGTGCTTCAGCGGTTCAACATGTTAGATGCGAAACCGGTCAGATCGACACTTCCGGCAAACTACAGGCTATCCGGTAAGCAAAGCCCGAAGACAAAAGCAGAGAAGGCGGATATGATGAAGTTTCCATATGCCTCTGCCGTCGGGAGCTTGATGTACGCAATGGTTTGTACCCGACCAGATATAGGATACGCAGTCGGAGTGGTGAGCCGGTTTATGAGCAATCCCGACAATGAGCACTGGAACGCGGTCAAATGGATACTCCGGTACTTGAAGGGCACTACCAATATGTGTCTCCGATTCGGCTCCAGAAAACCTCAACTTGATGGTTTCACCGATTCGGACATGTCGGCTGATGTGGATACCAGCCGATCTACATCCGGGTATGTAATGACATATGCAGGGGGAGCTGTTTCGTGGCAGTCGAGACTGCAGAAGACGGTTGCGTTGTCAACCACGGAGGCGGAGTACATGGCGGCTGTGGAAGCCGGCAAGGAAATATTATGGATGAAGGACTTCATCGGAGAGCTCGGTATACGACAAGATGAATATCGGCTCTATTGCAACAGTCAAAGTGCCATCCACCTTGCTAAGAATGCGGCCTACCATTCCCGGACAAAGCATATCTATCGTAGGTATCACTGGATTTGAGAAAGAGTAGATGACCAGGAGTTTGCGCTGACGAAGATCCACACGGCTGAGAACGGGTCAGATATGCTGACCAAAGTGTTGATACCCGACAAGCTGGATGCATGCCGGAAGCGGATCGGACTAGTAAGACACCCCATGCCAGAGTGAATGGGGAGTTTGTTGGGAGACAGGTCCCTCTGGATGGGAAGGGAGAAGAACAGTGCTGATGAGCAAACTCAGCCGAGGCCAAAACCGGATGAGGAGTACTCGGCTACGGAGTGCCGGATGGTGCAGACCCGATGAGAACCAGATGAGGAGTACTCGGCTACAGAGAGCCGGATGGTGCAGACCCAGTGAGAACCGGATGAGGAGTACCCGGCTACGGAGAGCCGGATGGTGCAGACCCGGTGAGGAGTGCTCACTAGATGAAGAGACATATTCGTAAATAGGTTTCTAAGAGTCCATCATGGCTATATTTGTAAATAGCCGAAAAGTCATATTAGTATAAATATGACTTAGGGCAAACTTTTAGAGAGTGTTGTCATTCTTGTTTGCGCGAGATCAGAGCGCGTAACTATGTACAGAGAGAGAGAGAGAGAGAGGAAGAGGTCGTTGCCTCGGTGCTTTACTGTTGTACACTGTAACATAGTGATAGTTTGCAGCCTGTGGGCTGCCGTGGTTTTTTCCCTAGTTTGGGTTTTCCACGTAAACATCCTATGTACTCTTCTTTTTCACTGTGTTGTGCATTCATTCCTATTTTTTTTTTGTGTATGATTCTAAGCTCGGTTGTGGCTGAGCGTTGCGCATACGGGACGTGTAGTTCGCGTCAGTTTCCACATTCCCCATGACCGATGAGCTTTGATAGTTAATGAAGAGACATGGTGACTATATAAAGCACCCTCCTCCTACTTTGTAATAAGTCAGTTAATCTCCTTTGTAATATACAATCTTCTTGAGTAATTCTATTTTCTATTTATCTTGTGTTTCTCTCCTCTCCTCTCTTTGTAAAACACACACACACACACACACACACACACACACACACACACACATCTCTAATCTATTCCATTGCACAAAATCATACCATGATTCATTACATGGTATTAGAGTGGTTTGGTAGCTCGATCTAGCCCATCCGCGTGTGTTGTGTTCTACGCCAATGTTCAAGAAGAACCGGCTCATCGCTATCGTAGTGTGACTACATAGCTCGTGTTCGAGAGAGAAGGAAAAGAAGAAACAAAGCTTCATCGACAATGAATACTCATATGGGGAGCACTCTCCCTAGCGAGAAGTTGGATCGAAATAACTTTGCATCTTGGGAGTACAAGATGCACCAATACCTTGTCGGTCAAGGATATTGGATCTACATCAAAGAAGCACAAGAAAATCGACCCGACCCAAAGGACGCCGACTACTCAACATTGGAGCAAGCGGTGAGTCGAGTAATATATTGCTTGGCGACATGTGTTCATGACCACATGCTCGGCTACATTCGAGAAGCCACAACGCCAAAGGAAGCATGGGAGAATCTAAGGAAGATTTTCACGGCTAACATAACCGCAAGAAAGCTTCAACTTTGCCTGTCAGAACCAAGAATAAAAGATAAAGTGATGGAAGAAGGATATAAGGGAACACGAGAAGAAAGGAACGAAATTCTAAGAGAAGAATGGGTGTATTAAGATAGAGAAAGAAAGAGAATGGATACAATATATGCAATGAGAGCTAAAGACTGGTGTTGATTCGAATTGATTTGAGAATACATGTATGCCCTTATTTATAGGTTCCTATAGAATAGCTTAGAGATTTCTATAATGTTCTAGAATGATCTAGAGTTTTTACAATAATCAATCTAATACAAAAAGTAGCTTTTATCCTCTCATATGAAAATAAGCTATCTTAATGGTTGAGGTTTTCAATTATGGATTACAAGGTTCGAGGTTCAAGTTCGAGTGACGCCATAATGGTCATGTGTTCATGACACCGCCAAGACTTGAACATCCAACAACTGGACATGTCCATCACGTGCTACACCTTGAAGATCACGGAGCTTTGTGACTCGCTCGGCTCAATAAGCGTCAATGTGGATGATGACGAGATGGTGCAAATATGCCTCGGTGGCCTCACACCACGGTTTAACGTGATGAGAACCTCCGTTCTAGCAAGGGAGAATCCCTCTTTCTTCGATCTTCAATCAATGCTATTGGTTGAAGAAAATCATGTTTGAACTAACGGCAATGCCTTGGAAGGACACATGCTCTACACACATTCGAACGAAGGAAGAGGACATGGCCGAGCAAGTGGCCGATTCGGCCAAGGAGGAGGCGGACGAGGTTTGACTTACGAAAACAAATCCCAATTTAGGCAAGAACACGACAACAATCGAGGAACGTTTGGAAGAAGGGGGAGTTTCCATGTTGGTTGAAACTGACAAAACAATCCAATCGAATTTGGATATTATGGTATACTCAGCCACCATGAAGAAGAGTGCCGAAAGAAGAAGCATGAGTTGACTTCCACAAGCCGAAAACTCACAAATTACGCCACCAACTCCGATTATGAAGACCATGGCGGAATGTTCATGATGAGACATAGAAGAAATTCTATGTCGGGCTGTACTTCGACAAATGCCTCAAATCTGGAAGATGTATAGTTCGTCGACTTTGGTGCCTCGAACCATATGACGTCCCATCAAGAATGGTTCCAAGACCTTCGAGAGCCAAATCGACCCGATTATGTCGAGACTGGAGATGACACCACTCACCCGATTCGGCATGTCGACAATGTCCCATTCGGGAAAGAAGGTGAACAAACTTGTAACAAAAATGTCTTGCATGTACCCACCATAACAAAAATTTTGGTCTCGATCGGCCAAATTGTGGAGCAAGGAATGCAAGTTCGATTCAACCAAGGTGGTTGCTTCATCGAGAAGGAAGGCTGACTAATTACTCATGGTTGAAGGGAAGGCCGAACATTTATCCTTGAATCGAAAGAGGTAAAATTGGCCATATTTGCAAAGGGTCTCAAAGCTGACAACGACATAGAGCTATGACATAAAAGAATCAGCTATATCAATCTCAACAAACTCAAGGCGATGCAATCGAAAGGAGTCGTCATTGGACTTTCGACGTACAAAGAGAAAGAGATTGAAGGAGTATGTGGAGCATGCCAATTCGACAAGAAACATTGGCACCCATTCCGGAAGGAGAGGAATGTGAGCAAAGGCCTATTGGACGTAGTCCACTCGGATGTGTGGGGACCGGGAGAGACGGCCACATTCAGAGGATGTCGGTACTATGTTACCTTCATTGACGACTTCTCTAGATACACGTGGATCTTTCCCATGAGAATGAAGAGCGAAGTGTTTCCACACTTTCAAAATTTTAAAAGCGAAATTGAAAAGACAATTGGTCACCATGTATGATGTCTTGGGTCGGATGGAGGAAAGGAATACTTCTCATATGCATTCACGACATACCTTCGCCAAGAAGGAATTCGACGAGAATTCACTTGCCGACACACACCACAACAGAATAGTGTAGCTAAACGCAAGAATTGACACATCGTTGAAGTAGCAAGGGCTATGCTAAACGAGAAGCATATGCCCAAGTCATATTGGATAGAAGCTACAAATACTGATGTCTACCTCATGAACCGGTGCACAACATCTGGACTGCACGAGGTCACTCCTCATGAGAAGTATTATGGAAAGAAGCCGGACCTATCCCATGTAAGGATATTCGGCTCCATTGCATGTTGGGAAGCATGTCCCTTCGGATGGGAAGAGAAGTACCGTGTTGGTGAGTATCTCGAAATCGAAATCGAAAATCGAAATTGTTTCGGAAGACTATAATTGTAAATAGTCTAAAATGCCTCATGGGGGGCTATACTTGCAAATAGCCAGAAAGTTGCTTTTGTTTATAATCAACTAGGGCAAACTTTAGTAATAGATGTAGTTAGTGATCGTTATTGTAAAGTTAGAATGAGGTAGTTGTCTCTGTAACCGTGAGTGAGAGAGTGAGAGTGTAACTCTGTAGCCGTCTGTCAGACGAAGGAGAACTCGAGGTCGTTGCCTCTGAGTTTCGTATTTGTACTTCCTCTCTACTATAGTGATCTGTTTCTTAGGGTTTGTCGACCCTCGTGGTTTTTCCCATTTTGGGTTTTCCACGTAAAAGATTAGTGTCTCTGTGTCTTCACGTTTTTCTGTCTATGTACTAGTTCTTGGTTTCTGCACATGAATACGAACATGGAACCGGTTGTGGTTGGTCGATTCCTAACATTGCATACGTGCACATCCCCAATGAAAAGCGACAAAAGCTAGATCCCAAGTCGGAGAAATGTATCATTGTAGGATACTCACTGGAGCAAAAAAGGTACAAATGCTTCAACCCCTCTACACGGTGTCGTGAAGAAAACCGTCCCCAGGCGCAAACCGTGTATAGTGTGTGTGAACCGGCCCTTACACATGGGCACGACCCTTGTTGTATAGTAGATAGGTAGGCACAAAGGTTAAATCCTAGGTAGCAATATTCTATAGGGGAAATCGAGAAGTATCTTTGTCTGAAAGGACAGAGAATTAATGTGATGTAAACGGGTGAACGGCCTCCCTCCTTGAGCTATAAAGGAGAGGGAGACGGGGCGAGAGATGGGGATCGCGCGCTAGAGGGGACGAAGTGCTGCCGGACTGGGACCGAGCTCTTCTTCTCTGTCATTCTCCATAGCTTTCTTTTGCGCAGGTTCTCAGGAGGCTGATCCTGCTCTATGGAACGCCCGTGTGCTTCCGGCAGGATCTCCATCTTGCTCTCCTGTGTGCGTGGGTGATCAGGCGTCAGAATCCACCTCGCTGACCTGGTCAGCTATAGCCGTTCGAGTCATCTGCATACATTTATATACATACGCTAGTGTTCTCAACTCGTGTCTCCTGTGTTGTTGGGCCGCGTCCCCGTGCATTCCTCTGTCTATACGTGTGTGAGCGTCTCTCTCTCTCTCTCTCTCTCTCTCCCTCTTCTCACCTATTCCTCGGTCCAAGACCCTAGTGGTCCCGCCTTGTTCTCCACGCACGCACGTAATGACGCAACATATTTGGTGAACCCGACGTGAATAGGCGGTAGAGGGGTAGAAGATGAGGGGGTCGGACCTTGCAGAAGCCATGGCTTCGGCGGTAGACCGTATAGTGAGTGTGCGCGAAGGCACTAGCGCCCTTGATAGGGCTATCGAGGCGGTTGTCGGTACGATCGGCCGGTTTAGTGGAAAGGATGCCACGAGCTACTTGGCGTCCTACCGGGTTGAGATGGTAATGAGGGACATTCCAGAAGAGAGGCGTCTAGCCGGGTTCCCTCGAGTGGCGATGCCGGGTATCCATACGGAGGTGCTCGAGGTATGGGTCGAGAGCCGGACCTGGGAGGAGTTCGAAGATCGGATCCTCGAAAGATACGGGCTTGAAGATGCGCTTCGACTTTCGAAGCGGGACTTCATGGAGTGGGTGGAGACCCCCGACAAAGGAAGGAACGCGTCAGTGCTCCTTCGGGAGTTTGAGGAACGCTTCGCGCGCCTCTCGATGCTTGACCGGACCGTTCTGGACACAAGCCGTGTCCTATTGTTTGTTAAGTCGGTTGACGAGCGGGATCGGGAGCAGGTAGGCCTCCTATTGGAGACTGATGACGGGCTGATGGCCGACTGGGCTATGGTGAAAAGGGTCTATGGCCGTTTCGACAAACGACAGGAATGGGTTGACAAAGGATCGACAGGGGCAGGCTCTGTCGCAGCAAAGAAGCTCGAGCCAACACCACCAACACGAAGGGAAGAGACCCGAGATTGGCTCAAGACCGGGTCAGCCTCAACCGACATGGTCAAGGGCTCGTCCGGGGGAGCAGCTCTGGAGGAGCTGACGCGGATGGTAAAGGATCTCCAGATCGCCCAGGCACGGAGGGATGGTGGCAAACAAGCCCGTGACTGACGACCTCTGGCGGAAAACAGGTGCATGTGGTGTGACGCGGTTGGGCACATCCGAAAGGACTGCGGGGACTTCGCCGAGACGAATCGAAGCAACGTGGTGTACCTGTGGAACGGTCGGGTGCACGCCAGCGAGACCCGAACGGCCCTGAACCTGAACGTCGGGCGAGTGGGCATGAAAAGGTTGATGGAGGAGGCGGTGGCTCGTCACGCGGAGACCGTCCACTACTCGGCGTTAGCTGGTATTCGGGTCGGAGGTGGCAAGGCCCCGAAGACGGACAAAGCCGGGTTCTGGCCGACGATGCTGGAAGGCCTCGACGGCGCGCGGCTGAGGAAAGAAGAGGTGGACCGCGCAGAAAAACGGGTCCGGAAGGTGACCAGGTGGAGTGCCCCGGTGGAAGAAAAGACGGGCTTCGTCGAAGCCGCTTGTCAAAACTATGAGGCTCTGGTAGAGGACAAGCGGGTAGGGAAAACCGGAGGGACCGGGCCCTCGCAGCGATATGAAACTTGATTCGGGCAAAGGCGGAATGAGGCCGGTGTACTCGATGCCCAGGATAATCCCAAGAAGGGCGGGTACCGGTTGGGTACAGAAATCGAAAGATCCACGGACCTACGAAAGGTCCTGGAAGAACGAATCCTCGACAGCAAGGTGGAACTGTCGTTGAGGGAAGTGCTTGGGATCGCCAAGAAGGAGTTTCACGACTCCATCGTAGACTTGGTGAAGAGGAAGAGGCTGTCGACAGAGACAGAACCGGAGAAGCCGGTGGAGGTGCGGACGACGCACATAGAGGACATGGCGCTGGAAGACGAGTTGGCGGAGAGCCACTATTCGAGGCCGCACTGGGCCAGAGCGACTACGAAGACCCCCGTGAAGATCGGAGATGTTCATGAACCAGTGGTGGTGTTGGTGGACCACGGTTCAGAAATCAATTTGATGTCCATGGACTTTTATAAGAAGGGAAAATGGCCGATTAACACCAAGCACGGGTGGAAAATACGGGCTGTGACGCGTGCCACCGAAGAGCTGCATGGAGCTTGCCCGAACGTACGAGTAAAGATCGGCGATGTCGAGATTGACCAACACTTCTTCGTGCAGGAGACGCCCTCACATCCGGTTATACTAGGAGAACCGTACATCACGGCAGCACGGATGGAGACCAAGGTGCTGGACAATGGCTCGGCCTTTGCAAGGGTCAAGAGCCAGGATGGGCGTCACTCGGTCCAGTTCCTGACGGTGAGACTGAACCATGAGCGGAACCGCGAGACCCTCGGGGGCGAAAGCCGAGAGGATTTTTAGAGAGGGCTATCAAGGCGTGGGGCTACGATAGTCCGGACACTCCGGGAAAACCCCACAAATGTACGATAGCGGAGAAGACCTGTACTATAAGTAGGAAATTTTGGTTCTCCGACAACGGAGGGTGTACGATAGTCGACGTTGTTGGACGGAAGAAGAAAAGGGCAGAGGAGCGACTTCGGGCATGTGGTATCCTTGGCCTCGGAGAGGAAATCAACGGAGCCGTGGAGGCGGTCTCTTTCGACGATACCTTGGGGGAGCTGCGAGAGGTAGTCGGAGGAGTCCTTAAAGAGGACCGGACGATTCCGGTATGTTCAGAAAGGATGTACGAAGTCATCGCCGACTTTAGTAGAGGGCTCGAGTCGGATCGGACGGCCCGGGTGGACATGAGGTACAAGACTATGGACCGGAAGGTGAGGCCAGTTGCGACTCCCTTGCCGGAGGGCAGCGAGTTGCGAATAAAGGGGGTTGCGTCGGACCCAAGTTTATGAAATCTGGCCCGCATAGGACACACGTTCATCGACATAACGCTGCGCGAGCTCAAAATCGCGGCTTCCTACTGCTGGCGGAAGAGGACCGTTTTCGGGAAATGCTCGAAAGGCATGGGAAGGCCTTCGCATTTTCACCGGAGGAGATCAAGTGCGTAGACCCGACAGTTGTGGAACCGATGGTGATATTCACGGTACCGCATGTGCCGTGGAATCTCAAACCGATTCAAGTACCCAGAGCTCACATCCCGAAGCTGATGGAGCTGTTAAAGCAGAAGGTCGAGATGGGAATCCTCAAACCGTCGAGTGCCCCATACTCGAATCGGTGGTTTACCGTGCCGAAGAAGGACGACACGCTGCGCTTTATTCAAGACCTGCAGCCGGTCAACAAGGTGACCATTCGAAACGCAGGAATCAAACCGACAATAGACGAGTTCGCGGAGGCCTTCGCCGGAAGGTCGATTTATTCGGTCGGTGATCTCTACTCGGGGTACGATCAGTTCCAGCTTGCCGTAGAGAATAGCGACATCACGACAATGCGGACTCCTCTCGGCCTAGTACGGATGTGTACCTTGCCGCAAGGAGGGACGAACTCAATGGCTCACATGGTGAACGCAATGAACAAAGTGCTGAGGGATTGCATCCTGGACATCACCATGCCGTTTTTGGACGACGTCCCGATCAAGGGATGCCCGGTGGAGGAAAGGGACGAGACGATCGGACCGGACGGATGCCGGAAATTCGTGGCGACGCACATCGACGACTGCGAAACGGTGTTGTAGAGGTTGGAGGGAGCGAGGCTCACCTTCTCCGGGGGAAAGTCGGCCTTCGGGCAATCAGAGATCATGGTCGTCGGGCACCTATGCGGACCATACGGCCGGAAACCGTCTCTGGCTAAGGTAGAAGCCATCGCTGCGATGAAGAACGACTGCAGCTCGGTCACGGAGGTTTGGAGGTTCTTGGGAGCATGCGCGTTCTACCACATATGGATCCCGTAGTACGCTCACGTCGCGGAGCCGTTATATGGGTTGCTGAAAAGGGGGCGAAGATTCGAGTGGAGAGACGAGCATACGGAGTCTGTCCGGAAGATGAAGGAAGCACTTGCCGCGGCTCCGGCGCTCCGAAAGGTTGTCTACGGAAAGAGCACTCCAATTTACGTAACGGTAGACACGAGTCCAACCGGATCGGATGGGTTGTCAACCAGGAGGACGAGGACGACATGCGTTCCCCGATCTGGTTCGGCACGAAGGTCCTCAGTGAGCAACAACAAGGATACGCCCAGGTTAAACGCGAGCTCTGGGGTATCGTTTCGGCGGTAAAGGCCGACAAAGACTACCTGATCGGGGCAGAGGTAATTATCGAGACGGACTGCCTGCCAATTCTTGGCATGGTTTCCAGATGCGCGACGCCGGACCTGGCGATGCTCAGGTGGATAGCGTACATCAAGTCCCTGGATCCGGAAATACGACACATTTCCGGGAAAGACAACGCCATGGCCGACATGCTTTCGAGGGCGAGGTTCGAAAATGATGGCGGCATGGTTTCAGAGGACGAGGAAGTCGACGTGGACTTCTTCGAGGCGGCTTACGTGACATCCAACGGGGAATGCTCTCCAACGCTTAACGACTTCGACGAGAGCAAGTACGACGGGGAGTGGCTGCAGATCGGCGGGTTCCTGAAAACAATGACATCGGACGCGGCATGGACAACGGACGAGGTCAACCGGATTCGGAAGAAAGCCTACCGATTCTTTCTCCGGGACGAATACATCTGGAAGCACCCGAAGAAGAGGAACGACATCCCGCTCCGAGTGGTGGCGAAGAAGGAGGAACAGGACGAATTGCTGGTGGCGTACCACGATAGCCCGTGGGTTGGACACCGTGGAACGTGGGCCACGTTCGAAAAGCTAAAGGGGAAGTACTGGTGGCCGGGACTATACCGGGACGTGCATCGGTTTGTGACGACTTGCGAAAGTTGCCAGGTGCACTCCATGATCCGACATCGGGACACGCTTCACCCGACCTACCCTCCGACCGTCCACTTTAAGTGGATGGTGGATTTGGTGACGATGCCAATGAGGGTAGGACAGATGCGGTATCTGGTGCTGGCTCGGGAAGATCTAACGAACCAGGTTGAAGGCCGAGCCCTGCAGAACAAGACGACGGCAACCGTGTGCCGGTTTTTGATTGAGGATGTAGTATGCCGATACGGGTGCGTAGGGAAGATCGTGGCTGACCGTGGTGAGTTGGACGCAGAAGAGGCCGAAGAGCTGTTCGGCCGGCTAGGAGTCAAACTTTCGCTCACCACAGCGTACAATTCAGAGGCGAACGGGAAGGTGGAGCGCGGGCACATGCCGATTGTCAAAGCGCTAGTACGGGCGTGCGGAGGCCGAGTCAGGGACTGGCCACGACTGCTACCTTATGCCTTGTGGGCGCACCGGACTACGCACAGTTCGGTAACCGGGTTCATGCCGGCCGAGCTGATGTTCGGACAGAAGCCGATCATGCCAACAGAGCGAACGATCTCCTCGTGGGCCACGGTGGATTGGAGGGATGAGATGAGCCGGGAGGAACTGTTGGCGGCGTGGATTCGATAGCTTGAGCGGAGGCTAGAGGACGTAGAACGGGCCGCGGAGAAACTTCGAGTAGCGAGGATAAGGAACAAAGCCCGATTCAACCGAACATACCGGCTCCGGCCAAGGAAGATCGAGGAAGGCGACTGGGTGCTAGTCTACGACAACAGCCTCGACAATCAACACAGGGCCACGCGGAAGTTTGTGAGGAGGTGGTTCGGGCCTTATGTAGTAACAGGCGCCAACGGCAATGGGACGTACCATCTCGCGGAGCTCGACGGTACGAGAATGGCGATACCGGTAGGGGGGAAGAGGATCAAAGCATTCAAGAAACGGCACGACAGGGAGCCGAGGCTAGGGGGCATGGATAGCGACGACGAGCAGCCCGAGGCGGAGGATGAACCGGTAAACGAGGAATAAAAGCAAGGATCGGTTTTCTCCCATAAGAACCCAATTTTTGGCGCATACCGGTGGATGCGCGGTTAGGTGGGGGCGGATGTCGTGAAGAAAACCGTCCCCAGGCGCAAACCGTGTATAGTGTGTGTGAACCGGCCCTTACACGTGGGCACGACCCTTGTTGTATAGTAGATAGGTAGGCACAAAGGTTAAATCCTAGGTAGCAATATTCTATAGGGGAAATCGAGGAGTATCTCTGTCCGAAAGGACAGAGAATTAATGTGATGTAAACGGGTGAACGACCTCCCTCCTTGAGCTATAAAGGAGAGGGAGACGGGGCGAGAGACGGGGATCGCGCGCTAGAGGGGACGAAGTGCTGCCGGACTGGGACCGAGCTCTTCTTCTCTATCATTCTCCATAGCTTTCTTTTGCGCAGGTTCTCAGGAGGCTGATCCTACTCTGTGGAACACCCGTGTGCTTCTGGTAGGATCTCCATCTTGCTCTCCTGTGTGCGTGGGTGATCAGGCGTCAGCATCCACCTCGCCGACCTAGTCGGCTGTAGCCGTTCGAGTCATCTGCATACATTTATATACATACGCTAGTGTTCTCAACTCGTGTCTCCTGTGTTGTTGGGCCGCGTCCATTCCTCTGTCTATACGTGTGTGAGCGTCTCTCTCTCTCTCTCCCTCTCCCTCTTCTCACCTATTCCTCGGTCCAAGACCCTAGTGGTCCCGCCTTGTTCTCCACGCACGCGCGTAACGACGCGACAACGGAAGGCTCGTGTAAGTCAAGAAGTCATCTTCGACGAATCAGCATCATGTTACAAATCGGAGCCAACTCCTCCCGAAACATTTCCAGTCGACCCGAACTTGGTCAACCAAGAGATAGAAGACGAAGATCGACTACAACATATGTTCGAAGAAAGTTTGATCACGACGAGGCTGAGTGGGCCACAAGAGCCCCCGAGCAACCAAAGCACATCTCGGTTGAGTCCAAAGATGGACAAAGGGAAGGTCAAACTGTCGGAATATGAAGACGATCAATTCGACCGCAACGAATCGACTCAGTCACCCGATAGTGAGTTCAGTAGCTTTGATGTGCCTCTTATGAGGTCACCCAGAGTTAAGAAAGCACTCACATTTGCAAATGAGAAACTCCGTCACTCCACCTGTGAGAAGAATCCACTTAGCCGATTTGGCTACAACGACTATATGGCATATCACTATGCCTTTATGAAGTAGTTAAAGATCTGCAATGGGTCGAAGCGATGAACGAGGAGATGCAAGCTCTTAGCAAGAATGAGACATGGGATCTCGTCCCCCACTCGCCTCACAGGAATGCAATCGGTTGCAGATGGATATACAAAGTGAAGTATAATGCCGACAGTTCCGTCAACCACTACAAAGCTCGACTCTTAGCAAAAGGATACGTATAGACACATGGAGTCGACTACGAAGAGACATTTGCCCCGGTGGTAAAGATGACGACTGTGTAGACCGTGATCACACTCGCAACAACGAAAGGGTGACATCTCCACTAGATGGACATCAAGAATGCCTTTCTTCAAGGCAAATTAGAAGTCTTAGAGAAGGTGTACATGGTACAACCACCCGGCTTGGAATCCGACATTCATCCGAAAGTCGTCTACCAACTCAAGAAGCCTCTCTAAGGCCTTAAGCAAGCATCACATTCTTGGCATTAGAAGACAACGCAATATCTTTATCAAATCAGCTTTCGAATGTCGAAATCCGACAACTCCCTCTACGTACGAAACAACTCTAGAAGCTTGATTGTCATCATACTATACATGGATTATCTGGTTATTGGAGGTGAGCATTTAGTCGACATCAACAAGGTGAAGTCCCTCTCCAACAAATTTGAGATGATGGACATGAAGGAGCTCCATTACTTCCTTGGCATCGAGGTAATCCAGACTCCAACCGGCTTAATGATCTCTCAACGACACTACATCCTCAACTTGTTATACAAGTTCGGGATGATTGAGTGTAAATCTGTGACAACCCCTCTCGATCGAAACCTCAAACAGGATGATGATTCCGGCACTACAGAGTGTGAGCGAACTCAGTATCGACAACTGATCGGGACCCTCATCTACCTCACAATCACTCGACCTGACCTGAGCTATCTGGTTGGCCTCCTTGGCCAATTCATGCAAACTCCACGAGATATCCTTTTGGATTGTGGTAAGAGAGTGCTACGATACGTGAGTGGAACGATGAACTATGGCATTCTCTATAAGTCGGCCACGCCAATTCAACTCGAAGGGTACATGGATGCCGATTGGGCCGACTACAAAGCCGATCGACGATTGACCTCTAGATTTGTTTTCTCCCTTGGCAGTGGAGCAATATCTTGGAGTAACAAGAAGCAACCAACCGTCGCTCTCTCGAGGACAGAGGCTGAATACAGGGGCGCAATTGTGGCTACATGTGAAGCCATATGGCTCGAGAGGATTTTGAGGATCTGGGTGTTCCCATCAAGGATCCAACTCCCCTTTACTTCGACAACATGAGCAATATTTATCTGGCTCGGAACTTGGTGTTCCACGCGCACAAGAAGCATATCGGAGTACACTACCACTTCATCTAAGAGCATGTTCAAGCTGGAGATGTCAACCTTCAACACATCAACACAAATCTTCAGACAACCGACCAAAGTTGAGCTTGAGGGGGATATTGAGAATCAAGCTCAACCTACTCTAGTGTGAACACTCAAAGGTCAAAAGTCACCACTACTTTTGTAGCATTAACTATGTGTCATAGAATCATATTCTATGAGACATAACTAGTGAGTTTCCACATTCCCCATGACCGATGAGCTTCGGTAGTTAATGAAGAGAGAGGGTGACTATATAAAGCACCCTCCTCCTACTTTGTAATAAGTCGGTTAATCTCCTTTGTAATATACAATCTTCTTGAGTAATTCTATTTTCTATCTATCTTGTGTTTCTCTCCTCTCCTCTCTTTGTCAAACACACACACACACACACACACACACACACACACACACAACACATCTCTAATCTATTCCACTCCATAGAATCATACCACGATTCATTACACACAATAATAATGCATTGATTGTAGGATTCGAACCTACGAAAAAAATGTCCTACAGATTTCGAGTTTATCACCTTAACCACTTGGCCAAGCCAATGGTGGGTGCTTACCATTTTTATTTCAATGGTAATAACTTATATTGGAGTTCTTAATCACAAATTTTATGTTGCACAATAATAATGCATTGTTTGCAGGATTCGAACGTATGTAGGCAATGTCCAATGGATTTCGAGTCTATCTCCTTAACCACTCGACCAAGTAAAAGACGTTGGTTACCATTTTTATTACATATCAAGTAAATCGTAAATTTTATGTTGCACAATAATTATGCGTTGTAGGATTCGAACCTACACAGGCAATGCCCAACAGATTTTGAGTTTATCTCCTTAACCCCTCGGCCAAGTTAACAATGGGTCCATGGTTCTCATTACAAACCAAGTAACTTATACTGCGCTCTTAATCACACTTTTTTAAGTTGCACAATATAATGCGTTGACTATAGGATTCAAACCTATGCAGGCAATGCCCAACCAGTTTTGAGTCTATTGTCTTAACCACTCGGTCAAGTCAATAATGATGCTTACCATTTTATTACATATCAAGTAAATCGTAAATTTTAATGTGCACAATAATAATGCATTTACTATAGGATTCAAACCTACGCAAGCAATGCCCAACAAATTTCGAGTCTTTCGCCTTAACCACTCAACCAAGTCAACAATGGTGCTTGCCATTTTAATTACCGATCAAGTAAATTGTAAATTTTATGTTGCACAAAAATTATGCGTTGATTGTAGGATTCCAACCTACACAGGTAATGCCCAATAGATTTCAAGTCTATCACCTTAACCACTCCCCCAAATCAACAACGATGGTTACCATTTCTATTGCATGTCTAGTATCTTATGCTCCAGCTCTTAATCACAAATTTTTATGTTCCACAATAATTATGTGTTGACTATAGGATTCAAACCTGTTGAGTGACAAGCTCAACATGACGGATTGGCTGAGGAAGCCGACAATCGGATTGGTTGGGAGCCGATAGGCTGTTAGAGGCCTATATTCCTATTTTTATAATAGGAATATTGTAGGAAATTAGTGTCAAAGGATCGTTAAAGAGCATTCAAGTACTTACCAGTACTTGTGTCAGCACGTGATAAAGGGCTTCTATATAAAGTGCTCTGTGAGCACATTTGTAAGTATTCAGTATTGGGAACATTTTGAATAGAAATTTTCTTGTGGTCTGCCAACTCAGTCTTCTCTCATTGTGTACTTTGTTCTTTGTGTATTCATAACCGTCTTCTATAATTGTCTGACCAAGCCGGTTGTGTCTGTTAACTTACAAGCTTCTACACATGCAAACTTTTATATGGTATCAACGCGTGTGGGTTTAGTAGAATCCACTGCAACCGATGTCAAGCGTTTCAATACAGACACATAGCCTTTTTACATCCGGAAAAAGATTGATAGGAACATGGATAGAGGAATGGGTAGCTCATTGCCGTCGGAAAAACATGATAGGAGCAACTACATCTTGGGCATACAAGAAGCATCAGTACCTGCTTGGACACGGCTATTGGAGTTACGTGAAAGGAGCAAACAATGCAGCATCGGATCCAACACACAGGGATTTCCTAGCTTGGGAACATGTGGCAAGCAAAGTCTTATACTACTTTATATCTTGTGTGAGCGATCATATGCTCAACTACATGCGGGATGTCAAAACGCCAAAGAATGCTTGGGGCAATCTTAAGAAGATTTTCGCCGCAAGCACAACGGCCAAGAAGTTGACGGGAACTGGTCGTTCCTTATGCGCAACGCTCTGCCACAACCGAGCTTAGAATGATACACAGAAAAAACGGGAAATAAAACATGACACAAAGAAGAGGAAGATACACAGGAGGTTTACGTGGAAAACCCCAAACTAGGGGAAAAACCACGGCAGCCCACAGGCTGCAAATTGTCACTATGTAAGAATGTACAATAGTGAGCTCACTGAGGCAACGACCTCGTGCTCACAGATCTTCGCCACAGGCGGCGGTTACAACAGAGGCAGCAACCTCTTTCTCTTTCTCTCTCTCTCTCTCTCTCTGTACAGTTACGCACACTGATCTCGTGCAAAACAGAAAATGACAACAACAATAATAGTTTGCCCTAAGTCATATTTATACTAATATGACTTTTAGGCTATTTACAAATATAGCCTCGATGGGCTCTCAGAAACATATTTACGAATATGTCTCTTCGTCCGGTTCTCACCGGGTCTGTACCATCCGGTTCTCCGTAACCGGGTACTCCTCATCCGGTCTTCACCGGGTTTGTATCATCCGGCTCTCCGTAGCCGGGTACTCCTCATCCGGTCTTCACCAGGTCTGTATCATCCGGCTCTCCGTAGCCGGGTACTCCTCATCTGGTCTTCACCGGGTCTGTATCATCCGGCTCTCCGTAGCCGGGTACTCCTCATCCGGTCTCACCGGGTCTGTATCATCCGGCTCTCCGTAGCCGAGTATTCCTCATCCGGTCTCGGCCTCCGCCTATTGGCCTCGGCCGAGTTTGTTCATCGGCACTGTTCTTCTCCCTTCCCATCCGGAGGGACCTGTCTCCCAACAGAAGTTGCAATTGAGATAGGAGTTGAACAACATCAGACAACGGAACAATGGTCGATTACACCTTCAAGATAAAAGATATTTGTGACTTAGTTGGGTCTATCAAAGTGATGGTTGAAGAGAACGAGATGGTTCAAGTTTGCATCAGAGGTTTGGTGTAGAAGTTTGGATCATTCCAAACGGCGGTCTGCACGAGAGAGAAAACATCTTCCTTCTTCGAGTTGCAATCGATGCTCCTCGTAGAAGAAACGCAGGTACATTAACAATACAAGCCCACTGATAGCAAAATGTTGTACACGGAGGCGAATCGGCAATAGCCAATAGATTTCGAGTCTATCGCCTTAACCACTTGGTAACCACTTGGCCATGACAACGGTAGGTGCTTACTATTTTTATTACAAATCAAGTAACTTATATTGTGGTGTGCATGTGTTCCTTTGTGCCACCCTTTAGCACACCCTTTTTAGTATGCATGTAGCAAAGCCAACCCACACTTTTAGCACACCCTTTTTAGCATGCATGTAGCGAAGCCAACCCAAATGGGCCTTTTGTATGGACTATAAATTGGGCAAGAAGTAAGAAGCAAAGTAGACTAGTTTGGACCTCTTATGTGCATTTCACAATATGGTAGCCTTAATCACGTATTTCTATGTTGCACAATAATAATGCGCATTGCTGATAGATTTCGAGTCTATCGCCTTAACCACTTGGCCATCTCAATGTTGGGTGCTTACCATTTTTATTACAAATCAAGTAACTTATATGGTTGCTCTTAAACACATTTCTATGTTGCACAATAATAATGCGTTGATTGTAGGATTTGAATGTATGCAAGCAATGCCCAACGGGTTTCAAGGCTATCGCCTTAACTACTAGACCACTCGACCAAGTAAACTGTGGATGCTTACAATTTTTATTGCAAATCAAGTAACTTATATTATAGCTCTTAATCGCACATTTCTATGTTGCACAATAAAAATGTGTTGATGGTAGGATTTGAACATACGCAAGCAATGCCCAACAGGTTTTAAGGCTATCGCCTTAACTACTAGAACAAGTCAACGATGGCACTTAGCATTTTTATTGCCCATTAAGTATCTTATATTGTAGCTCTTAGTCGCAAATTTTTATCTTCCACAATAATTATGCGTTGACTATAGGATTCGAACCTATACAAGCAATGCCCAATTGATTTCGAATCTATCGCCTTAACCACTCAGCAAAGTCAACGACAATGCTCATCATTTTTGTTACAAATCAAGTAACTTATATTGTAGCACTTAATCACAAATGTCTATGTTGCACAATAATAATGTGTTGACTATAGGATTTGAACCTACATAGCCAATGCCCAATAGGGTTGAAGTCTATCGCCTTAACATTTTTATTATGGTCCATCAAGTATCTTATATTGTAGCTCTTAGTCGCAAATTTTTATGTTCCATAACCATAATTATATGTTGACTTTATTGAAGCTCTTAGTCACAACTTTTTATTATTATGCGTTGACAATAGGATTCGAACCTACGCAGGCAATGCCCAACTAATTTCAAGTCTATCACTTTAACCACTCGACCAAGTCAATGATGGACATTTACAATTTTTATTACAAATCAAGTAAAATCGCAAATTTCTATGTTGCACGATTATAATGCGTTGATGAGCTGAGCCGAAATAGTTCTGAAATAAGAATCCTCAACAGGTTTCAAGGCCATCGCCTTAACTACTAGAACAAGTCAACGATGGTACTTAGCATTTTTATTACCCATGCCCAACAAGAAAAGAAAAGAAGTGGATTGACGTGGCCGTAGTCATTCGACCTCCCCATGCTATCTGAGTGGATGCACCTCACCCTTCCACTGGCTATGCGGGGACTGGACCAATGTGATCTCGCATATTGTAGCTCTTAGTCGAAATTTTTTATGTTCCACAATAATTATGCATTGACTATAAGATTCGAACCTACTTCGGCAATGCCGAAATGATTTCGAGTCTATCGCCTTAACCACTCAACCAAGTCAACGATGGTGCTTACCATTTTTACACATCAATTATCTTATATGACAGCTCTTAATTGCAAATTTTTATGTTCCACGATAATAATGCGTTGACTGTGGCGTCGTAGTTATACTGTGGCTTTTTATTGCAATAGGGTTCAAGTCTATCGCCTTATATACTCGAACAAGTCAACGATGGTACTTAGCATTTTTATTACCCATCAAGTATCTTATATTGTAGCTCGTAGTCGCAAATTTTTATGTTCCACAATAATTATGTGTTGACTATATTGTAGCTCTTAGTTGGAAATTTTATCATTATGCGTTGACTACAGGATTCAAACCTATGCAGGCAATGCCCAACTGATTTTGAGTCTATCACCTTAACCACTTGGCCAAGTCAAGGATGGTGGTTATTATTTTTACACATCAATTATCTTAATATGCTAGCTCTTAATCGCAAATTTTTATGTTCTAGAATAACATAATGGGTTGACTATACGATTCGAACCTAGCAAACAATGCCCAACTGATTTTGAGTCTATTGCCTTAACCACTCGGCCAAGTAAATGATGGTGCTTATCATTTTTGCACATCAATTATCTTATATGGTAGCTCTTAATCACAGATTTTTATGTTCCATAATAACAATGCGTTGGCTATAGGATTCAAACCTATGGAAGTAATGCCCAACTTATTTCGAGTCTATCACCTTAACCACTCAGCCAACTCAACGGTGGGTGCTTACCATTTTTATTACAAATCAAGTAACATATTGTAGCTCTTAATCGCAAATTTGTATGTTGCACAATAATAATGCGTTGACTATAGGATTCGAACCTACATAGACAATGCCCTATAGGGTTGAAATCTATCGCCTTAACTACTTCAACAAGTCAATGATGATACTTAGCATTTTTATTACCCATCAAGTATCTTATGGGTGGAAGCATGCTACAATGTACCATGTTTTTGGCCACAAAAAATGGCAGTCCTTTCTATATTGTTAGTACTAAATAATTGAAAAAAAATTAGAGAAAAAAATCAATTTTGGGGAGTGGGGTGAGTGTCGTACAAGTGACATTTAAGACAAGGAGTGGGGGGAACACGTGAGGAGATGTTCTTTCCATTTTTAGGGCTATTTTCCCCTCACGTGGATTTAAACGTTTTTTGGCCCTTCCCCTCAAACCAACTCCTCTCCCTCTATCCCTTTGAGTTTCTTTAAGCTCTTCATCTCAGACATCCATGTCAGGTTTCTGGTTGTCCTCGCATCTCAGAGGTTTGTTACGCACGTATATCATTAGAGTGCGTAAACCCTATCTCAAATATTTTGGTGCTTCAATGCTAAACATGTTTTAGGGTTTGAGTTGAGGATTAGAGACTGTTCGGAGGCCTCTTAAAATAGCCAATAGTGACTTCTTCGAGAACGATTTTCTTACTTCTTCCACCAATTGCAGTTTATCTTGCAGTGATTTGAGACTTATTCCACTAAGGCGAGGATCCTTCCACCGAATCGAGGCAGAATATCACACAGATTCGAGGTTCCCTCCACCAATTTGAAGTTCCTTCCACTGATTTGAGGCATATTATCGCTGAAATAGGAGGCATTCTCCATCGATTTGAAGGTTTGTCCACCAATTGGAGGCACAATACTGCATTCATCTTCGCCACTTCTTCCACTCATTTGAAAGTATTCCAATACTTGTTTGAGACTTCGGCGATAATTGATTTATTTGGTAAGCACTCCTATTCTTAATTTTGACATTTTTAGAATTCTATAGTCTCATATTCGTAAATCTATTTTTTCATTTTCAATACTAAATTTTTTCATTTTCAGAAATTTGTGAATGAAGAAATGATTATTTGTCATTTTTGAAACATATTTCTAATGTCCGAAACGAATGATTTCTCAATTTGCAGGCCGCATTTAAAAACATTTGACTGTGATTTCTTAGTGTAGTCTATATAACATTAACTACTCTCGCAAGACACTTAATTTTTTTGGACAAATTTAGTGACCATGATAGTTCCCAACGAGAGTGAGTTGTCAAGTAACTCATGTATATCCGAAAGGACCAAGAGATGAGTGGTTCTCCACATAGTCCGTTATTTGGTAGAAATAACGAAGAGATTTACTAAAGATGATCGTAGGGATATTATATGTAGAGTGTTATACCATCAATGTTTGAATGAAGACATGGGGAGAATAAAATTTAGGGACCAATGTGTTTCAGAAGAGATTGTAGAGTCTATGAAGTCATCCCTAGACTTAGTGAAAGGTGTAGAGAGCATAAACAAACTTACTGCAAAGAGGGCAACCCTACACATGGTTGTGAACGGTGCGAGAGAAAAAAACTATAGTGATACTAAAGTTGCCTTAGCCCTGGGTATTCAAAGAAGGAACTTGAGGAAACATTGTCGAAATATACACTCAAGCCAATTCAAGTGGTTGGGGTTGGGACGTAGACGACGATGTGATGCCTTGTCTCGAGAGATTATTGAGAAAGTGGATTCGTTTTGGGCAAAAAATACAAGTGTCTCACAAAATAAGGACATGTGTAGACAACGAATAAGTCGGGGTAAGTACCAGATTCACCCTAGACACTTTTTGGAGGTGACTGAGGTATTCCATTTTTTTATATCAATTCACATTCCATAAATTTATGTTTTGACCAAGTGTATATTAATGTTTGCTATACATTGGTTGATGTAGGCTAAATTGTACATGAACTTTAAAGACCAACATCCAAGCATGACTCTTGGATTTCTCAAGTTCCAAGGTTTGAAACCATATTATGTCATTAAATTAAATGAGAGGAATACATGTTGTTGTGTGTACCACGTGAAGATGGACATGTTAAGGCTTGGAGTGACTGCAATGCATACTGATTCTAAAGGTATACACGGGGAATTATGTGTTTGCACAAATGGGGAGGATAATAGGTGTAATGCACAAAATATGACTTATGCATCCGTTTCTGAGTTATGAAGGTCTTGTATTTGTGAAAAAGAACCATAATGTGAGTGACATCGTCGTACATGTCTTTTAAAGAACATGTAAGGTTTGTCCGTTACCATTATTTTGTAGCCATGAGCTTGATTTGGGAAACAATCATATTGTGAAATGGAAATATTTAGAGTATGTGACTGAAAATATTGGCAAGGGACTTGTTAGTAAGCATATCAAGGAAGTATATAAGGAGAAATGCGCTGCTACCCTTGTCTGATAATTTAAGAAACAACTTGGAGAGTTCATTCCACATAACTTCCAGAGTTATTGGCAAAATTCATAGTTCAAGGAATGTTGTTACCGTACGAGATGTACGGGTGATTGATAAGTGTGATAAGTGAGGGTGAAAGATGTAATGTGTTGATATGTATGTGTATTGTTATACGATTATGAGTGTTAATGTAAGTGTGAGTGTGGTGGATACAAACAGGTGTGAGTGGGTGACTAGGTGTGAATGGCCAAGGGGCTTGCACCCTTGTGTATCTACCCTTTTGTAACTATTTAACCCCCCTTATGGGGAATGGATGAAAACAAGGATCATTTCTCTCTCAATCTCTCTCTCTCTCTCTCTCTCGCTCTCTCTCTCTCTCTCTCTCTCTCTTCCCTCTCCCTAACGTTGAACCCCCTTGGGAGGGGGGTGGAGCCATTCTAGGCACCACCCCCCACCCCACAATGCTTCTCAATGCACATCCCGCACCAATCCCCATGTTAAGGATTAGGTAATTAATTAAGGAATAATTATTACCTAATTATGTGATTAAGTTAAGAGATTATGTAGCGGAAGATTAAGTGATATGTGCGTGTATGTGTGCGTGAGAGGAAGAGAGAGAGAAGTACACTTATGAACACAAAAACAAGATGGGGGATGATAAAGTATATTAAAAGGTAAATATCATCAACTATCATCAAAATACAAAAATACCTTCAATGAGATATATATAGATTTCATGTGCAAGGGTGCACATGTGCTAGGAGAATATAGGTACAACGTGTAAGTCCTATATTAAATGAGCATGGAGTGGTGGATCTACAATGTATCCCACTCGAGTACAAAATCCTATTTAAGGTTTTATGGTCAACACGCTAACTAGATTCTATGTAGGTAACTACTAAGTTACATGTGTTGACTAACTAAGCTAAGTTGAGCTTGATCTCTCAACCCACCATCTCCATTGCTATCATCACACTCACCATGTCTATCTTTATCATAATTATCACTAACCCTAACCCTAAAACCTACAACACCTTTCGGCGACCACTAAGGCGACCCCCCCTTTGAAGATGAAGTTGAAGACTAATACGCGGCAAAGCCATGGCAACAATGAAATGTGCAAGAAATCAAATCGATGATGTGCGAGAAATGGTGATGGTGATTGAAAGTCGTCGAGGAATGCAACACCGTGATGTTATGCGCAAGGAAGATGAAGAATGATATGTGGAGATGATCTGCGAGAAATGGAATTGATGACGATGTGCAACAAATGGCAACGATGATGTGCATGAGAAGTGGGAAATGGCAAATCGATTGTGGCACGATTCTACGAACTAATGTTTATATCAATGGAAGTGTAGAGGAGAGAGGGACCCAACCGTCACAAGCCGTATCTTCCAAATGTGAGAGAATGCATTTCTATTCACATACTACCAAAGAGGAGAGAGGGACCCAACCGTCACAAGCCGTATCTTCCAAATGTGAGAGAATGCATTTCTATTCACATATTACCAAACAAACACTTCTAGAAAAAACGAACGACAGGACCGGAAAAACGACCGAATAGACATCAACAAGCTGGACAGACAGACAACAGTTGGACCAACGACCAGAATTCAAAGAGGCAGCCAAAAACCCTAAGCAGGGACAACGGCCATAGGAGCGGTGTCTTGACAATGGCAGCGAACAAGCGGTGATAGAGCGGCAATTGGAGAGCGATCGGAGCAAAACAAGCTGTGACAGAGCAACAGTTGTAGAGCGACCAAACCAAAAATTGTGTTACTCCTTGGGGTAGGACTACCCTTAACACTGGGTGTCCCTCTAGGACACTTCACCAAAGGGGTGGTGCAAGTGGGGTAGACGTAGACCGTTGTCGTGAAGAAAACCGGACAAAAGTGGAATCAGCGAAGCAGGGCGCATGAACCGGCCCTACACTTTTCCACACCAATTAATACCTTGTCCATAACTAGGAGTAGGACGGTGGGTGTAAATAGACGAGATATGATGCATTGAATGTCTAGGAAATCGCAGAGTATCTCTGTCCGGAAGGACAGAGAATAAATGGAAGAAAACGAGGGTGCAATGGCCTGCCTCGACGGCCTACAAAAGGGAAGGAAGAAGGCGGATAAAGCTATCGCATTTTGGGACCGAGGGGGAATTGTTGTCAAACTGGGACCAAGCTCTCTCCTCCATCGTTCGTCATTCTCTGCAGGATTTTGAACTGAGTTGCCTCTGCTTCGTGGACAGCCCGTGTGCTTCCGGCAGAGGCTCCACAATGCAGTCAGGGCTGTGTGCATGCGTGAGCATCGTGTGTGTGTGTGTTCGCCTGAGTTGGGTCCGTTGCCGGCTTGCCGGTTGTAATCGTTATTGATTTTGTAATTAATACTTTGTTCTCTCCCTCTTTCTCCCTCTGTGTTTCTGCAAGCTGGTGTCTGTCTCTCTCTTCTTCCTCACGCTCCTTGGTTCAAGGCCCCCGCGGTCCCGCCTCTTTCCACACGCGAAGAGCGTAACAACTCGACATATTTGGTGAACCCGACATGAACAGGCGGCAAAGGAGTGAAGGATGAGGGGATCCGAGCTTGCTGAAGCTATGGCCGTAGCCGTCGACCGGCTAGTGAACGCTCACGAGGGAATGGGTGCCCTCGACAGGGCCATTGAGTCGATCGTCGGCCCCATAGGTCGATTCGGTGGGAAGAATGCCACGAGCTACTTGGAGGCCTACCAGGCCGAAATGATCATGAGGGATATCTCGGTGGACAGGCGGTTTTCCGGATTCCCTCGGGTGCTGACGCCGAGCATCCACGCAGAGGTGTTGGCCGAATGCCAGACTTGGGAGGAGTTCGAGCTGCGGCTCCTCGAGATGTATGGGTTTGATGACTCGCTTCGGCTGTCCAAGCGAGACTTCATGGCGTGGGTTAACAGCCCTGGGAAGGGGAGGAACACGTCGGCACTCCTCTAGGAGTTAGAAAAACGGTTCACACGGCTGTCGACGCTGGACCGGGCCATGCTCGACACAAGCCGGGTACTTCTATTCGTCAAGTTGGTGGACGCCATGAACCGGGAGAAGGTGGGTCTCCTGTTGGAAATGAATGAAGGGCTCACGGCAGACTAGGCCATGGTAAGGAGGGTTTGCAGTCGTTTTGACAAGCAGCACGAGTGGAACGACGAGGGCTCGTCGGCGGCAAGGCCGGTCCCAACGAGGGAGCTCGAGGAGCCGGTGTCGGTACTGGCTAGGAAGGAAGAAACTCAGAGTTGGTTTGAGACGGGCTCAGCCCCGAGCGGAGTGGTCAAAGGTCCCTCCGGAGACACGGCTCTAGAAGAGTTGTCGCAGATGGTGTAAGATCTCCAAATCACACAGGCCCGGAGGGAAAGCGGTGAACAGTCTCGTGACCGAAGGCCGCCGGCGGGGTAGCGGTGCATGTGGTGCGAGGCGGTCGGCGATATTCGGAAAGAATGTGCGCATTTCGTCGAGGCACTCAGGACCAACGTGGTGTACCTCTGGAACGACCGGGTGCACACAAGCGAGACCCGGAAAGCCCTAGAGTTTAATACGAGCCGTGGCGGAATGAAGCGGTTGATGGAAGAGGCCGTGGCACGACATGTAGAGGCCGTTAACTACTCGGCATTGGCGGGAATCCGGGTCGGGGGCGATGAGGCCCGGAAAGCGAAAGACTCTGGATTCTGGCCGCTGGTGCTAGAGGGTCTCTACGGACTAGGGCTAAAGAAGGAAGAGGCAAACCGCGTGGAACAACAGATTTGGGAGGTTACCGGATGGGATGACCCGTTGGAAGAAAAGACTGACTTCGTGGCAGCCGCATGCCAGAACTACGAGGTTCTGGTATAAGACAAGCGCGCGGGAAAGGCCAGAGGGGGCGGCCCCTCGTAGCGGTACAAGACTCGATTCGGACCGAAGCCAAATGAGGCTGCCAACGCCAACTCACCGGAGAGCAAGCCGGTTTCCCGCTGAGCACCAAAATAGAACGAACAACGTACCTGCGGAAGGTCCTGGAAGAGAGAATTCTCAACAGCAAGGTCGAGCTGTCGTTACGAGAGGTGCTGGGAATCGCCAAGAAGGAGTTCCATGAATCCATCGTGGACTTGGTGAAGCGAAAGAGGCTCTCAGCGGAGCCGGAACCGGACAGGCCAGTGGAAGTGCGGACGGTGCATTTAGAAGACACGGCCCTAGAGGACGAGTTGGCAGAAAGCCACTACGCAAAGCCGCATTGGGCTAGGGCCACAACGGAAACCCCTATTCAGATCGGCGACATCCAGGAGCCGGTGGTGGCATTGGTAGACCACGGTTTGGAGATCAACCTGATGTCCATGGACTTCTATAAAAGGGGGAAATGGCCGATCAACACCAAGCACGGGTGGAAGATACACGCGGCGACACCCGCTACAAAGGAGCTGCATGGTGCGTGCTCGAATGTAGGCATGAAGATCGGCAACGTCGAGATAGATCAACATTTCTTCGTGCAAGAGACTTCCTCGCACTTGGTAATTCTCGGCGAACCGTACATTACGGCAGCAC
The DNA here is from genome assembly GCF_043228905.1 of Azolla caroliniana. Taxonomy (NCBI): domain Eukaryota; kingdom Viridiplantae; phylum Streptophyta; class Polypodiopsida; order Salviniales; family Salviniaceae; genus Azolla; species Azolla caroliniana. The sequence continues at coordinate 19,125,259 of NW_028230450.1, read as the reverse complement.
GCATGGAGACGAAAGTACTGGACAATGGTTCGGCGTATGCGTGCGTCAAGAGCCAAGACGGTCGGCATTCCGTCCAATTCATGACAGTGCGACCCAACCACGAGCGAAACCGCAAGACCCTCGGCGGGGACAGCCAAGGGGATTTTTAGAGAGGGCTATCAAGGCATGGGGCCGCGATAGTCCGAACACCCCGGAAGAACCCCACACATGTATTATAGGTAGGAAATTTTGGTTCTCCGAAAACGGAGGTTATACGTTAACCGGCATCAGTAGCCAAGAGAGGAAGCGAGCGGAGAGACGACTTACGGTGTGTGGAGTCCTCTCCCTCGACGAAGAAATTAGCGGCACCGTGGAGGCGGTCTCTTTTGACGACACCTTGGGCAAATTACGAAAGGTGGTCGGTGAAGGCCTTAGCAAAGACCGAACCGTTCCGGTTAGATCGATGGGAATGTACGAAGTCATCGCGGACTTCGGGGAGAGGATCGGGTCGGATCGAACGGCCTGCGTGGATACAAAGTATAAGACTGTGGACCGGAAGGTGAGGCTAGTTGCGGCACCCTTGTCCGAGGGCAGCGAAGAGCGGATAAAAGGGGTTGCGTCGGACCCAAGTTTACGGAATCCAAGCGGCATAGGGCACCGGTTCACCGACATAACTCTACGAGAGCTCAAGGTTGGTGGGGGTGGCTTTCTACTGCCGGAGGAGGAGGACCGGTTTCAGAGGATGCTCAGAAGGTACGGGAAGGCCTTCGCATTCTTTCCGGAGGAAATCGAGTGCGTAAACCCAACAATCGTCGAGCCAATGGTGATCTTCACGGTACCGCATGTGCCGTGGAATCTCAAACTGATTCCGGTGCCTAGAGCTCACATCCCAATGTTGATGGAGCTACTGAAGCAGAAGGTGGATATGGGCATCCTCGAAGCGTCGAGTGCCCCATACTCGAATTGGTGGTTCACGGTGCCAAAGAAGAATGGCACGTTACGCTTCATACAAGACCTGCAACCGGGCCGACCATAGACGAGTTCGCGGAGGCCTTCGCCGGAAGGTCGATCTATTCAATCAGTGACTTATACTCGGGGTACGACCAGTTCCAACTAGCCGTAGAGAGCAGGGACATCACGACAATGCGGACTCCTCTCGGCTTGGTGCGGATGTGTACCCTACCGCAAGGAGGAACGAATTCGGTGGCGCACATGGTGAACGCAATGAACAAGGTGTTGAGGAGCTGCATCCCAGACATCACTATGTCGTTCCTAGACGACGTACCGATAAAAGGGTGTCAAGCGGAGGGTGCAGACGAAACAATCGGGCCGAACGGATGCCGGAGGTTTGTTGTGAACCACATCAACGACTGCGATAAGGTGCTTCAGAGGCTCGAGAGCGCGCGGCTCACCTTCTCCGGAGAGAAATCAGCGTTCGGGCAGACAGAGATCTTGGTAGTCGGACACCTGTGCGGGCCCTATGGCCAAAAACCGTCCCCGGCAAAGGTAGAAGCCATCTCCGTCATGAAGGACGATTGCGGGTCGGTTACGGAGGTCCGCAGACTCTTGGGTGCATGCGCGTTCTATCACACCTGGATTCCACACTACGCACATGTCGCGGAACCGCTCTACGGGCTATTGAAGAAAGGGCGTAGGTTTGAGTTGAGGACGGAGCACACGGAGTCGGTCCGGAGACTGAAGGAGGTGCTCGCCGCAGCATTGGCTCTCCGGAAAGCGGTTTACGGCAAGGAAGTCCCCATCTACGTGACGGTGGACACGAGCCCAACCGGGATCGGGTGGGTGGTCAGTCAGGAGGACAAGGACCGTGTACGGTTCCCGATCCGGTTCAGGGCGAAGGTATTGAGGGAGCGGCAGCGAGGATACGCCCAAGTTAAGCGCGAGCTATGGGGTATCGTTTCGGCAGTCAAGGCCGACAAGGACTATCTGATCGGGACGGAAGTGATCATCGATCCGAACTGCCTACCGATTCTGGGTATGGTCTCCGGATGCGCGAGTCCAGACCTGGCGATGCTCAGGTGGATCGCGTATATCAAGTCCCTGAACCCTAAGATACGGCACATCTCTGGGAAGGATAATGCCATGGCTGATATGCTTTCAGGGGCACGGTTCAACGACGAGGACAACATGGTTTCGGATAACGAGGAAGTCAGTGAGAACTTCTTCGGGTCAGCCAACGTAACAACAAGAAAGGGGAGCACTCCGGCGCTAAACGAGTTCGACGAGAGCGAGTACAACGAAGAGTGGCTCTGAATCGGGAGGTTCCTACGGACAATGACGCCGGACGCGGCGTGGACGAGAGAAGAGGCCTGCCAAATGCGGAAGAGGGCGTACCGGTTCTTCCTACGGGAAGGGCGCATATGGAAGCACCCAAAGAAGCAAAGTGGCACCGCACTCTGCGTAGTGGCGAGGGAGGACGAGCAGAAAGCGTTGTTGACGGCATACCACGAGAGTCCCTGGGCCAAATACCACGGGACGTGGGCCACATTCGAGAAGCTAAAGGGGAAGTACTGGTGGTCGGGACTATACCGGGACTTGCATTGGTTCGTAATGACTTGCGAAAGCTGTCAGATGTACTCCATAGTCCGACATCGAGACGAGCTTCACCCGACCTACCCTCCGACCATCCACTTCAAGTGGATGGTGGATCTGGTCACGATGTTGATGGGGGTAGGGCAGATGCGATATCTGGTGCTGGCTCGGGAGGACCTGACGAACCAGGTGGAAGGCCGAGCATTGTAGAACAAAATGATCGCGGCCGTGTGCCGGTTTCTAATCGAAGATGTGGTATGCCGGTCTGGATGCATCGGCAAGATTGTAGCCCACCACGGAGAACTAGACACGCAAGAGGCTGAGGAGTTATTTGACTGGCTAGGGGTTAAACTCTCGCTCACCACGGCGTACAATCTGGAGGCTAACGGGAAGGTGGAACACAGACACAGACCGATCGTCAAAGCAAAGTCGGAAACTGGCCGCAGTTGTTACCCTATGCGTTGTGGGCAGACCGGACTATGCACAGTTCGGTAACGGGGTTCATGCCGGCAGAACTAATGTACGAGCAGAAGCCGATCATGCTAGTGGAACGGACGATTTCTTCGTGGGCCGCGGTGGGCTGGAAGGATGAAATGAGCCGGGAAGAGTTGTTGACGGCGTGGATCCGGCAACTTGAGCAGAGGCCGAAGGACGTGGAACGGGCGAAGGAGAAGCTGCGCACGGCAAGGGAACGAAACAAAGCCTGGTTCGACCGGACGCACCGGCTACAACTAAAGAAGATCGAGGAAGGTGACTGGGTGCTGGTTTACGACAGCAGCCTCAACAACCAGCACAAGGGGACCTGCAAATTTGCAAGGAGATGGTTCGGGCCCTACACGGTGACAAGCACTAACGACAACGACACGTACCATCTTACGGAGCTCGACGGGACACGATTGGCAGTGCTGGTAGCCGGGAAGCGGATTAAAGCGTTCAAGAAGTGGTACGAAGACGAGCCGGAGCGGGGGAGCGATAACGACGACGATCGGTTCGGGGACGCTGATAGTTCGGAGAGCGGCGAGTGAACCGGTTTTCTCCGGTATCTGTCCCTCTCCGGTGCATACCGGTGGATGCGCGGTTTGGTGGGGGTGGATGTCGTGAAGAAAACTGGCCAAAAGCGGAATCGGCGAAGCAGGGCGCATGAACCAGCCCTACACTTTTCCACACCAATTAATACCTTGTACATAACGAGGAATAGGACGATGGGTGTAAATAGACGAGATGTGATGCACTGAATGTCTAGGAAATCGAAGAGTATCTCTGTCCGGAAGGACAGAGAATAAATGGAGGAAAACGAGGGTGCAACGGTCTGCCTCGACGGCCTACAAAAGGGAAGGAAGAAGGCGGATAAAGCTATCGCGTTTTGGGAGCGAGGGGGAAGTGTTGTCGGACTGGGACTGAGCTCTCTCCTCCATCGTTCGTCATTCTCTGCAGGATTTTGGACTGAGTTGCCTCTGCTTCGTGGACAGCCCGTGTGCTTCCGACAGAGGCTCCACAATGCAGTCGGGGTTATGTGCATGTGTGAGCATCGTGTGTGTGTGTGTGTGTTCACTTGAGTTGGGTCCGTTGCCAGCTTGCCGGTTGTAATCGTTATTGATTTTGTAATTAAGACTTTGTTCTCTCCCTCTTTCTCCCTTTGTGTTTCTACAAGCTGGTTTCTCTCTCTCTCTTCTTCCTCACGCTCCTTGGTTCAAGGCCCCCGCGGTCCCGCCTCTTTCCACACGCAAAGAGCGTAACAACTCGTCACCGTGATACAAACGTATTCCTAACCGGCTACTAACCGGCATGGTTAATGATCGTAATACACGCGTAAGATAGATTCTATTCAGCACAAAGCGGTTAATTAATGAAAGTGTTGTTGTTCTAAATCTTGTTTAATCTTTGAAGCTTTAGTTAATTACCGTTTTGTGCTTAATAGAATCTATCTTACGCGTGTATTGTGATCATTAACCACGCCGGTTAGTAGCCGGTTAGGAAACATTTGTATCACGGTCTACGCCTACCCCACTTGCACCACCCCTTTGGTGAAGTGTCCTAGAGGGACACCCTGTGTTAGGGCTAGTCCTACCCCAAGGAGTAACAAATGTATTAATAACCTACCACCGGATGTCATCATATCCGTTATTGACTTTGCAAAAAACTATACATTTAATGTTCAAAATGAGGTTCAATCAATGCATTGGTACAATGATCAATGTACAATACTTGTACATAATTGCTATTGGAGACAAGACGGTGAGTTACATAAGAAATCAATATTTTAGATTTCAGATGATAAAAAGCATGATACATTATTTGTTCAACATTGTTTTAAGCTTCACCATGCAGATTTATTGTCTCTAGGGTTTAGCTTTATCCGCCATTGGGTCTGGTTTGATGGTGTTGCCTCGTAGTTTAAAGCGGCACGATCGTTCTACTTTATCGCTAAGTAATTTTTAATCCATATGTTTAGTACTTATAATGCAATGTCTAAGGAAGTAATTATTGTGTCAGTGCTCATCCTTCACGTGAATCAATACTACTTGTAATTCTCCTACTTGTTGGGTTCAAAGTTTACATCTTAATATGGTACTCCCTATTGCGTTTGTACTAATTATCTACACACTAACTGTATTCTTGCAAGACAAGTGGGTATTCTCCTATCATGTCACCTCCAACTTAGTTCTATCCGCCCTTGTGCATCAATACTATTTTATGTTTTTAGCTACATAAAAAACTCTTGATAGACAACACGGTACTATTCAAACGGATGCATGCATACTAATTATGCTTGTAACTATTTTAAGTGTTCTTGATTGATCACATAGTACTATCCTTTCACGTGAATCTATGTTTATTATCTCTTAATCCCTGTAGAGTGTTCTCCATAGACACATTGTACTGTGTTGTGTGATGTATCTGTACTAAATCAGTAGAGTGTTGAAGGATATAAAGTACTCGTCTTGTACTCATATTATTGTCCATTCTTAAAAGTTTGCACTAATTATCTTTTAATCTATGTTGATAGTTCTCCATGGGCACATTGTACTGTACTCTGTGTTGTATCTGTACTAAATCAGTATTAATGGATGTAAAGTACTTGTTGTCGCGAAGCTTCGCGCACGTGTGTTACTTGGGCGGGACCACGGGGGTCTTGGACTAGAGAGTACGAAGGGATAGAGAAGACCCGAGGTTTGCTTTACGGCAATACTACTTCCCAACCCCTTCCCGACCAAGGGCTCATTGCCCCTATTGTGGGGCCGGTGGCTTTCGTTGATCACGACTCGTCGAGTTTTCGAGATCATCGCACGAGCCAAGTGATCAAATGGGTACAAGCAAAGATGAGCACGCAAGGTGAAGGCACAAGGGGACGATAACACAAACACGAATGCTCGTACATCTTTATGAGGAGGAGAGGTGCATGGGCACGCCTGAAGGCTGCCTCGTCACAAGACGCCGAACGTACAAGGAAAGGGACGAGAATACAAACACGAATGCTCGTACGTCTTTATGAGGAGGAGAGGTGCATGGGCATGCCCGTACACTCCCTTGTAACAAGACATCAAACGTACAAGGAAGACACAAAACACACGCATAAATGCTCGTACGCCTTTATGAGGAGGAGAGATGCATGGGCAAGCCCGAACGCTCCATCGTCACAAGACGACCGAACGTACAAGGAAGACACAAAACACACGCACAAATGCTCGTGCACCTTTATGAGGAGGAGAGGTGCATGGGCACACCCGAAACTCTCCCTTGTCACAAGAAGGCCGAACGTACAAGGGGACGAGAACAAATAAAGAAAGAAAGAAAAAACACGAATGATTTTGGCCAAAGAAATATATGTGTGTTCGATTCCAACACAAGAGGGCCCTTTATAAAATAGGGTTTGATTACAATGTTGCAACTTCTAGTTAACCACAAGCTCAACAAAACATAAATACTAAATGCTCTTAGAGACAAAAGCAAATCCAAACACGAAGCACGAACACGAAGAAGACGAACACACGAGCACCACAAAAATGCCGACCCCAACGAACCACGACCACCCGAACGGCGAGCACACGGGCTCGCAACGACAAACAGGGGCGAAGCAACGTCGAACCAACTAAGCTCGGGCTCAACAGAACCATAAACAAGCACTTCGACTGCCAACGCGAAGAAGACGAGCACGTGGCGATTAGGGGATGAAGGGGTATGAGATGAAGAGAAATGGTGAAGATGAAGATGAAGAGCTCCGAAGGAAAAATGGCGATAGTCTCCTCCTCCCAAAACGTTCTTCCAAATGAGCCCCCCTCGACCTCCTTTTATAGGAAAAAAAGAAGGGAGGTCGCCAATTTTGTCTTCAATGCAAAAGGAATAAAGTTTCTTAAATCACGTTGCATTGTAAGACCAAATTTGAACCATACACCTCTAGCTAGAAGTCAAGGTGACTACCCACTAGTCCATTAACTCTCTAATTCTATATCTACAAATTCAGAGCATGTCTCCCCTCTACTTTTTATCTCTCCTCTCTCTTACTTTTTACACAAGCTTCTATACCTCCTTTCCACCCTTTCTTTTACATGTGCACAATTAATTGCGTTTGTGTGCACACACATTGCACATGCACATTTTGACCCCCCTTTTCGTCGGTTTTTCCCATTCTCACCCTAGACTATGACAAAGCGCTGATGACGAGACTACAACCGATAAGGTTACAAATGTGGAACTCGACATGATGGGGATAGAAACTCGGGAAGTTGGGAGCAACAAGATGATGAGCTTAAGACATTGGGAACAATACAAGAGCATAAAGACAGAGATTTAAATCAAGGAGAGAAGATGGGGCTAAACAAGAATACTAGATCGACGTGTCAGTGTCTGGTGTTGAATCCCTTGAAAGGGACTAAGGAGGTTACAAGTATTTATACTGTGAGTTGAAGTATATGTGTTAGAATATTCTCGAGAATATTCTAAAACCCTCTTGAACTTTCTAAAAACTCCTACAACTTAAATATATAATCTAGTAATAATATACTAAGATATACATAACATGACTATGTATTTGGATGTGTTGGTTAGAACATAACACTGGACTATAATACATGAGGTTCATGAGCACATATTGGGGGAGGTCTCTCTGTTTAATGCTTGAAAGGCGCCCTATTAATACATTGTAGTTGGCAACTGAAAAACATCCTCTAGTAGTTCACTATTTGTACATTGTATCTAGATCGGTTATTAATTTGGATGATTGACAAGTGAATCGATATATTTCATCTTTCTTCTAAAGTGTTTAGAGTATTTATTGCGCTTGTTTTGTAAGTGTTCATGGTAATTATAGAGTTGCTTGTTTCTAGGGTTAAGGGTGTGAAGTCTTTATTCAAGTATCAATACTTAGTAGCATAAATATGGCCCAAACTTATTCAAGTATCAATACCAATAGTCTAATCCCTATTGTGCTAAGTCTCTATTCAACTCTGACTATGTCCCAAACTTATTACAATATACATATTAGTTTAGTACAAATGTGAATGTCAAATGTTCACTAATACATAGTAGTCTCCCAACTTTTCTCAGTTAGACGGATATAACATATGTCATTATAATACTGATATGAATGTCAAATGTTCACAGATACATACATCTTAGTTTAGTACTAATATGAATGTCAAATGTTCCCAAATACACAGACGGAGATAGTATCTTATTTGAAATCAACACAATCATGGTTGCATGACAATTGACAATAGAATACATTCTCATTCTCTACAATTAGCAATATAGAATTTCACATTACGCTTACAACACTAGATGAGTGAACTGGAGTCAATACAACATTTCACATTCGCAATTTAGACAGTATTTTGGTATTACAAATAGTTCAAGTACAAACATCACTAACAGTTCAACTGTAGTTCAACACAATCATGGTTGCATGACAATTGACAATAGAGTACATTCTCATTCTCTACAATTAGCAATATAGAATTTCACATTACGCTAACAACACTAGATGAGTGAACTGGAGTCAGTTCAGCATTTCACATTAGCAATTTAGACAATATTTTGGTATTACCAATAGTTCAAGTACAAACATCACTAACAGTTTAGCTATAGTTCAAGTACAAACTTCTCAATAGAAAGGCAATCAGGCACCATTTCACAAATTCGTCGATCTTGTAATGCGCTTGTTATTGGTGCCAGTCTTTTGTGATTTTACATTCTTCTTTATCTTAAAGACTTTAGGTATCAGTTTACTAAGTGGCACTTCATCATCAGAGGCATCAGAGACAATGTTGGATGTACGGGCACCTTGTACCAGTGGCAAGCTTGAGAGAGCAACTATGTTTTCTGTAACTGCAATGCTTGTACACACATCTACAAAGTTACTGTTGATAGTCAAATTATCACTCATCTTGTTCTCCACATGTTGTTGATCCTATATGTGGGTTGTGGTAGTACTCATGGTCAAGTCCTGACTGATGATGATAGTCATCTCATTCTTAAGACCACCATGCTCCTCTTCCTGGGTGGTCTTTATTGCCCTATCCTCATGGGTGATGCTAGTATGCTCGTTCTCAGTACAATTAGGCTCATGTATGTGGGTTGTAGCAATACTCATGGTGAACTCCTCTTGGCTGGTGATAGTCAACTCATTCTTAAGACCACCATCCTCCCCTTCTTGGGTGGTCTTTATTGCCCTATCCTCATGGGTGATGCTAGTAAGCAAATTCTTAGTACAATCAGGCTGTTGTATGTGGGCTCTGGCAGTACTCATGGTCAATTCCTCTTGTACGGTGGTTGTCACCTCATTCTTAAGACAATTGTGCCCCCCTTCTTGGGTGGTCTTTATTGCCCGATCCTCATGGGTGATGCTAGTATGCTCGTTCTCAGTACAATCAGGCTCCTCTTCAGTACTAGGGATATTCTTTCCACACTCCTCATGGGCTTCTTTAGACAAATTGTTGTTTGTACATGCCAGGTGCTCTTCAAATATGAATGCTCCTACTTCCTTCTTTTCACAGTCCTCATGTGTGGAAGATGTGCTTCCAGAGTCTGCCTCCGTGCAAAGGTTAGTCCCAGAATCTTACTCTTCACTTGTGCTCCATATAGTTCCCGATTCGTTTGATTGTAGTTGGGAATCTAACTACTCTTGTAAGCCTAAATAATGGGATCCCAGAGAATATTAGTATCAACTCACATACTCAAAAGTTTGCGAACATACCAGCAACTATGAACATAGGAGGTTAATAGCCTCATTTTTACATATTGTTACATCGTCATACTGTACAACCGTAGACAACCCATTGCAAGTGGTAGGGTCAGTCATCTTCTCCACAACATCTAAGTGTTCATCAGATTTAGGGATGGTGCCAATCGTAGGTTGGAGCTCATTGTCAATCAAGTTTGTTAGGTTCGTTAGGTACGGTATGGATACCATACGTATATAATGTATTAATATGTGTATAGTACCTCCCAATTTAAAAATACGTTAAATACATTTTCTTAATATGTTAAATACTTATAAAATACGTATAGTACGTCAAATACTTCTAGAATTTGAAAATTATTTACCTTTCTAAAAAATATCTATAATATTGTAAAAAACATCTATGTTTACACAATTTTGTGATGTAAAGGATAGTTCTACATCCTAAAATGCATATAAGACATTTGAACATTTCACATCCTAAAATACTTATTCTATAAATCAGTGTAAGTGTGTATCACGATATTCTACATCAAATTGAAATTATTTACAATTATGCCTTCATAGATTGAGGAATCGTCTACGATTATCACACTCATGATAGGTTTCTCTTTTCTTCGTTCTTCTTCTTCTTTTGAACTATCTTCTATGATTATCACACTCCAAGTCAGGACAGGTTTATGTCTTCTTTTCTCTCTTCTTCTTCTTCTTCATCTTCTTCATCGTCGTCTCTTCTATTCTTCTTTCTTCCTTCCTTTGGCTTCTTTTTCACTAAAATCTTTTTTTTTCTTTAGCTTTTTGTTGGGGTTTTACTTACGTTTTCTTTATAACTACGTATTATACTTGTTTTTTTATAAATACGTTAAATACCATATTGGACAAATGTACATGATATTTGACTGAACAACATTGAGGTACAATACGTACTATACAAATGATGAGGTACTATCCGTATTTAAACGTTAAATACGGGTACGTAAACAACCATGTTGTCAACAGAAGCTTTCATAATAGTATCTATAGAATGCACCAAAAGCACCACTATAATAGGGTTGTTATGATCTAAATCATTGTTTTCTTAGAGGGCTTTTGAAATGTACCTGGAAGTGTAATAAATATGTCTTCATGATCATGCTTTGGACTCGTATCTCCCTCACCTAAGATCATTTCGTCATCAGCTAGTAACACAATTACATGGTATTAGACAATGCATTAGGTTGATCACTCTCCAGGTGAGAACATATTGTAGCTCTTAGTTTCAAATTTTTAGCCACTCGGCCAAGTCAACGATGGTGCTTATTATTTTTACATATCAATTAGCTTATATGGTAGCTCTTAATCGCAAATTTTTATGTTCCACAATAACAATGCATTGACTATAGGATACGATCCTACGCAGGCAATGCCCAACTTATTTCAGGTCTATCGCCCTAACCACCTGGCCAAGTTATATCATTTTTACACATAAGGTATATCTTATATGATAGCTCTTAATTACACATTTTAATGTCCACAATAACAGTACATTGACTATAGCATTTGAACCTACACAAGCAATTCCCAACTGATTTCGAGTCTATCGCCTTAACCACTCGACCAAGTCAAAGATAGTGCTTACCATTTTTACACATCAATTATCTTATATGGTAGCTCTTAATCACAAATTTTTACGTTCCACAACAATAATGTGTTGACTGTAAGATTCGAACCTACACAGGTAATGCCCAATAGATTTCGAGTCTATTGCCTTGACCACTTGGCCAAGTCAACGGTGGGTGCTTACCATTTTTATTACAAATCAAGTAGCTCCTAATCGCAATTTCAAACCGACATAGCCAATGCCCAATAAGGTTCAAGTCTATCGGCTTAACTACTCGAACAAGTCAATAATGGTGCTTAGCATTTTTATTACCCATCAAGTATCTTATATTGTAGCTCTTAGTCACAAAATTTTCTGTTCGAACCTACGCAAACAATGCCGAATTGATTTTGAGTCTATCAACTAAACCACTCGGTAAAATCAACGATGGTGCTTATCCTTTCTCTATGGTAGCTCTTAATCACAAATATTTATGTTCTACAAAAAATAACAATGCGCTGACTATAGGATTCAAACCTACGTAGGCAATACCCAACTGATTTCGAGTTTATTGCCTTAACCACTCGGCCAAGTCAACACTGGTGCTTATCATTTTATCAATCATCTTAATATGGTAGCTCTTAATCAAAAAAAATTATGTTCCATAATAACAATGCGTTGACTATAGGATTCGAGCCTATGTAAGCAATGCCCAACTACTTCAAGTCTATCGCCTTAACCACTCGACAAAGTCAACGATAGTGCTTTTCATTTATACACATCAATTATCTTAAATGGTAGCACTTCATCGAAAATTTTCATGTCCGATAATAAAAATACGTTGACTATAGGATTCGAACCTATGTAGGCAATGCCCAACGGTTTTCGAGCCTATCACCTTAACCACTAGTCAAATCAAAGATGGTGCTTTTTACCATTTTTAACATCAATTACATTAATATGGTAGCTCTTATCACAAATTTGAATGTTCCATAATAACAATGCGTTGACTATAGGATTCGAACAAAGGCAAGCAATGCCCAACTAATCTCGAGTCTATCAACCAAACCACTCGACCAAGTCAATGATAGTGCTTATCATTTTTACACATCAATTATCTTATATGGTAGCTCTTAATAGCAATTTTTTATATTCCACAATAACAATGCGTTGACTATACGACTCGAACCTACGCATGCAATGCCCAATTGATTTCGAGTTTATTGCCTTAATCACTAGTCAAGTCAAAGATGGCACTTACCATCCTTACACATTAATTATCTTATAAGGTAGCTCTTAATCGCAAATGTTTATGTTCCACACTAACAATGCGTTGATTGTAGAATTCGAACCTACGCAGCCAATGCCCCAAAGATTTCAAGTGTATTGCCTTAACCACTCGGCCAAGTCCACGATGGGTGCTTAGTCGTACCACTTTTATAGATCAATTATCTTATGTGGTAGCTCTTAATCGCAAATTCTTATGTTCCATTATAACAATGTGTTGACTATAGGATTCGAACCTACGCCGGCAATGCCCAACTGATTTCGAGTCTATCACCTTAACCACTGGTCAAATCAAACGTGGTGCTTACCATTTTTACACATTATTTATCTTATACTGTAGCTCTTAATCACAAATTTTTATATTCCACACTAATAATTCGTTGATTGTAGGATTCGAACCTACGCAGGCAATGCCCAATAGATTTCGAGTCTATCACCTTAACAACTCGGCCAAGTCAATGATCGGTGCTTGCCCATTTTATGCAAATTAAGTAACTTATATTGTAGCTCTAATCACAAGTTTTTATGTTGCACAATAATAATGTGTTGAGTATAGGATTCGTACACAACCAATGCCCAATATGGTTCAAGTCTATGGCCTTAACTACTCAAACAAGTCAACGTTGTCGTCAAACGTCTTAAAATCCAGTTATTTTATGATGCACAATTGTAATGCTTTGATTGTAGGATTCAAACCTAGGCAGGCAATGCCCAACAGATTTCGAGCCTATCACCTTAACCACTCAGCCAAGTCAATGATGGTGCTTATCATTTTTACACATCAATCCTCTTAATATCATAGCTCTTAATCACAAATTTTTATGTTCCATAATAACAATGCGTTTGCTATAGGATTCGAACCTAGAAGCAATGCCCAACTATTTTGAGTCTATCGCCTAAACAACTCGACCAAGTTAATCATAGTGCTTATCATTTTTACACATAAATTATCTTATATGGTAGCTCTTAATCACAAATTTTTATATTCCGTAATAACAATGCATTGACTATAGGATTCAAATCTACGTAGGCAATGCCTAACTGGTTTCGAGTCTATCACCTTAACCACTAGTCAAATCAAACATGTTCCTTAAATTTTTTACACTTTAATTATCTTATATAGTATCTCTTAATCGTAAATTTTTATGTTCCACACTAACAATGCGTTGACTGTAGGATTCGAGCCTACGCAGGCAATGCCCAATAGATTTCGATTCTATCGCCTTAACCACTCGGCCAAGTCAACGATGGTGCTTATCGTTTTTAATCACTGGTCAAATCAAAGATACTGCTTACCATTTTTACACATTAACTATCTTATATGTAGCTCTTAATCGCAAATTTCTATGTTCCGTAATAACAATGCGTTGATTGTAGGATTCGAATCTACGCAGGCAATGCCCAATAGATTTCGAGTCTATCGCCTTAACCACTCGACCAAGTCCACGATGGGTGCTTAGTGGTACCACTTTTATACGTCAATTATCTTATCTATTAGCTCTTAATCACAAATTCTTATGTTCCATAATAACAATGTGTTGACTATAGGATTCAAACCTACGCCGGCAATGCCCAACTAATTTCGAGTCTATCGCCTTAACCACTCAGCCAAGTCAACGATGGTGCTTATCATTTTTAATCACTGGTCAAATCAAACGTGGTGCTTACCATTTTTACACATTAATTTACTTTTATGGAAGCACTTAATCGCAAATTTTCATGTTCCAAAGTAACAATGCGTTGACTGTAGGATTCGAACCTACGCAGGCAATGCCCAATAGATTTCGAGTCTATCGCCTTAACCACTCGGCCAAGTCAACGATGGTACTTATCATTTTTAATCACTGGTCAAATCAAAGATACTGCTTACCATTTTTACACATTAACTATCTTATATGGTAGCTCATAATCGCAAATTTTTATGTTCCACACTAACAATGCGTTGATTGTAGGATTCGAGCCTACGTAGGCAATGCCCAATAGATTTCGAGTCTATCGCCTTAACCACTTGGCCAAGTCAACAATGGGTACGTCAATTATCTTATGTGATAGCTCTTAATCGCAAATTCTTATGTTCCATAATATCTTAATCGCAAATTCTTATGTTCCACAATAACAATGCGTTGACTGTAGGATTTGACCCTACGCCGGCAATGCCCAATTGATTTCGAGTCTATCACCTTAACCTCTGGTCAAATCAAACGTGGTGCTTACCATTTTTACACATTAATTATCTTATACGGAAGATCTTAATCGCAAATTTTTATGTTTCACACTAATAATGCGTTGACTGTAGGATTCGAACCTACGCAGGCAATGCCCAATAGATTTCGAGTCTATCGCCTTAACCACTCGGCCAAGTCAACGATCAATGCTTGCCCATTTTATGCAAATTAAGTAACTTATATTGTAGCTCTAATCACAATTTTTTATGTTGCACAATAATAATATGTTGAGTATAGGATTCATAGACAACCAATGCCCAATAGGGTTCAAGTCTATGGCCTTAACTACTCGAACAAGTCAACGTTATCGTCAAGCGTCTTAAAATCCAGTTATTTTATAAAGCACAATTGTAATGCTTTGATTGTAGGATTCAAACCTAGGCAGGCAATGCCCAACAAATTTCGAGCCTATCACCTTATCCACTCGGCCAAGTCAACGATGGTGCTTATCATTTTTACAAATCAATCCTCTCACTATCATAGTTCTTAATCACAAATTTTTATGTTCCATAATAACAATGCGTTTACTATAGGATTCGAACCTAGAAGCAATGCCCAACTATTTTGAGTCTATCGCCTAAACAACTCGACCAAGTTAATCATAGTGCTTATCATTTTTACACATAAATTATCTTATATGGTAGATCTTAATCGCAAATTTCTATGTTCCGTAATAACAATGCGTTGACTATAGGATTGGAATCTACGTAGGCAATGCCCAACTGGTTTCGAGGCTATCACCTTAACCACTGGTCAAATCAAACATGATCCTTAAACTTTTTACACATTATTTATCTTATTCGCAAGCTCTTAATCACAATTTTTTATGTAAATTATCTTATATGGTAGCTCTTAATCGCAAATTTCTATGTTCCGTAATAACAATGCATTGACTATAGGATTCGAATCTACGTAGGCAATGCCCAACTGGTTTCGAGGCTATCACCTTAACCACTGGTCAAATCAAACATGGTCCTTAAACTTTTTACACATTATTTATCTTATTCGCAAGCTCTTAATCGCAATTTTTTATGTAAATTATCTTATATGCAGCTCTTAATCGCAAATTTCTATGTTCCGTAATAACAATGCGTTGACTATAGGATTCGAATCTACGTAGGCAATGCCCAACTGGTTTCGAGGCTATCACCTTAACCACTGGTGAAATCAAACATGGTCCTTAAACTTTTTACACATTATTTATCTTATACGGAAGCTCTTAATCACAAACTTTTATGTTCCACAGTAATAATGCGTTGACTGTAGGATTCGTACCTACGGAGGCAATGCCCAATAGATTTCGAGTTTATCGCTTTAACCACTCGGCCAAGTCAACGATGGTGCTTATCGTTTTTAATCATTGGTCAAATCAAATATAGTGCTTACCATTTTTACACATTAATTATCTTATATGGTAGCTCTTGATCGCAATTTTTTATGTTCCACACTAACAATGTTTTGATTGTAGGATTTGAACCCACGCAGGCAATTCCCAATAGATTTCGAGTCTATCGCCTTCACCAGTCGGCCAAGTCAACGATGGATGCTTAGACCTACCACTTTTATACATCAATTAACTTATGTGATAGTTCTTAATAGCAAATTCTTATGTTGCATAATAACAATGTGTTGACTGTAGTATCACCTTAACCATTGGTTAAATCAAACGTGGTGCTTACCGTTTTTACACATTAATTATCTTATACGCAAGCTGTTAATCGCAAATTTTTATGTTCCACAGTAACAATGCGTTGACTGTAGGATTCGAACCTACGCAGGCAATGCCCAATAGATTTCGAGTCTATCGCCTTAACCACTCGGCCAAGCCAACAGTGGTGCTTATCGTTTTTAATCATTGGTCAAATCAAAGAAAGTGCTTACCATTTTCACACATTAACTATCTTATATGGTAGCTCTTAATCGCAAATTTTTATGTTCCACACTAACAATGCGTTGATTGCAGGATTCGAACCTACGTAGGCAATGCCCAATAGATTTCGAGTCTATCGCCTTAACCTCTCGGCCAAGTCAACGATGGGTGTATTCTCATACCACTTTTATAGGTCAATTATCTTATGTGATAGCTCTTAAACCCAAAGTTTTATCTTCCATAATAACAATGTGTTGACTGTAGGATTCGAACCTATGCTGGCAATGCCCAATTGATTTCGAGTCTATCACCTTAACCACTAGTCAAATCAAACAGGTGCTTACGCTCTTTCTACATTAATTGTCTTATACGAAAGCTCTTAATCGCAAATTTTTATGTTCCACACTAATAATGCGTTGACTGTAGGATTCGAACCTACGCAAGCAATGCCCAATAGATTTCGAGTCTATCACCTTAACCACTCGGCCAAGTCAACGATCAATGCTTGTCCATTTTATGCAAATTAAGTAACTTATATTGTAGCTCTAATCACAATTTCTTATGTTGCACAATAATAATGTGTTGAGTATAGGATTCGTACACAACCTACGGCCAATAGGGTTAAAGTCTATGGCCTTCACTACTCGAACAAGTCAACGTTATCGTCAAGCGTCTTAAAATCCAGTTATTTTATGATGCACAATTGTAATGCTTTGATTGTAGGATTCAAACCTAGGCAGGCAATGCCCAACATATTTTGAGCCTATCACCTTAACCACAGGGCCAAGTCAACGATGGTGTTTATCATTTTTACACATCAATGCTCTCAATATCATAGCTCTTAATCACAAATTTTTCTGTTCCATAATAACATTGTGTTTACTATAAGATTCGAACCTACAATCAATGCCCAACTATTTTGAGTCTATCGCCTAAACAACTCGACCAAGTCAATCATAGTGCTTATCATTTTTACACATAAATTATCTTATATGGTAGCTCTTAATCGCAAATTTTTATGTTCCATAATAACAATGCGTTGACTATAAGATTCGAAAATGCCCAACTGGTTTCGAGGCTATCACCTTAACCACTGGTCAAATCAAACATGGTCCTTAAACTTTTTACACATTATTTATCTTATTCGCAAGCTCTTAATCGCAATTTTTTATGTTCCATAGTAACAATGCGTTGACTGTAGGATTCAAACCTACGCAGGCAATGCCCAATAGATTTCGAGTCTATCGCTTTAACCACTCGGCCAAGTCAACGATGGTGCTTATCAATTTTAATAAGTCGTTAAATCAAAGATAGTACTTACCATTGTTACACATTAACTATCTTATATGGTAGCTCTTAATCACAAATGTTTATGTTCCACACTAGTTATTCGTTGACTGTAGGATTCGAACCTACGCAGGCAATGCCCAATAGATTTCGAGTCTATCGCCTTAACCACTCGGCCAAGTCAACGATGGGTGCTTAGTTGTACCGCTTTTATACATCAAGTATTTATGTAATAGCTCTTAATCGCAAATTCTTATGTTCCATAATAACAATGCATTGATTGTAGGATTCGAACCTACGCAGGCAATGCCCAACTGATTTCGAGTCTATGACCTTAACCACTAGTCAAATCAAACATGGTACTTACATTTTTTACGCATTAATTATCTTATATGGTAGCTATTAATCGTAAATTTTTATGTTCCACAATAATAATGCGTTGACTGTAGGATTCGAACCTACGTAGGCAATGCCCAATAGATTTCGAGTCTATCGCCTTAACCACTCGGCCAAGTCAACGATGGTGCTTATCATTTTTAATCACTGATCATACCAATTTTATACGTCAATTATCTTATATGATAGCTCTTAATCACAAATTCTTATGTTCCATAATAACAATACGTTCACTGTAGGATTCGAACCTACATCGGCAATGCCCAACTGATTTTGAGTGTATCACCTTAACCACTGATCAAAACAAACGAGGTGCTTACCATTTTTAGACATTAATTCTCTTATACGGTTGATCTTAATCGCAAAATTTTATGTTCAACACTAACAATGCATTGACTGTAGGATTCGAACCTACGCAGGCAATGCTCGATAGATTTTGAGTCTATCGCCTTAACCACTCGGCCAAGTTAACAATGGGTGCTTCCACATTTATACAAATTAAGTAACTTATATTGTAGCTCTAATCACAATTTTTTATGTTGCGCAATAATAATGTGTTGACTATAGTATTCGAACCTTCACAGGCAATGCCCAATAGGGTTCAAGTCTATCGCCTTGACTACTCGAACAAGTCAATGAGGTTGTCAAGTGTCTTAAAATCCAGTTGTTATATAATGTACAATTATAATGCTTTGATTGTAGGATTCGAACCTATGCAAGCAATGCCCAATAGATTTTGAGTCTATCGCCTTAACCACTTGGCCAAGTGAACGATGGTGCTTATTGTTTTTAACCACTGATCAAATCAAAGATAGTGCTTACTATTTTTATACATTAACCATCTTATACGGTACCTCTTAATCGGAAATTTTTATGTTCCACACTAACAATGCATTGATTGTAGGATTCGAACCTACGCAGGCAATGCCCAATAGATTTCGAGTCTATCGCCTTAACCACTCGACCACGTCAACGATGGGTGCTTAGTCGTACCACTTTTATAGGTCAATTATCTTATGTTGTAGATCTTAATCGCAAATTCTTATGTTCTATAATAACAATGTGTTGACTATAGGATTCCAACCTACGTCGTCAATGCCCAACTGATTTCGAGTCTATCACCTTAAGCACTGGTCAAATCAAACGTCGTGCTTACCATTTTTACACATTAATTATCTTATATGGTAGCTCTTAATCGCAAATTTTTATGTTCCACAGTAATAATGCGTTGATTGTAGGATTCGAACCTACGTAGGCAATGCCCAATAGATTTCAAGTCTATCGCCTTAACAACTCGGCCAAGTCAACGATGGGTGCTTTGTCATACCACTTTTATACATCAATTATCTTATGTGGTAGCTCTTAATCGCAAATTCTTATGTTCTATAATAACAATGCGTTGACTATACGATTCGAACCTACGTTGGCAATGCCCAACTGATTTCGAGTCTATCACCTTAACCACTAGTCAAATCAAACGTGGTGCTTACCATTTTTACACATTAATTATCTTATACGGTAGCTCTTAATTTCAAATTTTTATGTTCCACACTAACAATGCATTGATTGTAGGATTTGAACCTACGCAGGCAATGCCCAATAGATTTCGAGTCTATCACCTTAAGCACTCAGCCAAGTCAACAATGAGTGCTTACCACTTTTATGAAAATTAAGTAACTTATATTATAGCCCTCATCACAATTTTTTATGTTGCACAATAATAATGTGTTGACTATAGAATTCGAACCTACACAGCCAATGCCCAATACGGTTCAAGTCTATCACCTTAACTATTCAAACAAGTCAATGATGCCATCAAGTGTCATAAAATCCAACTCTTTTATGATGTACAATTATAATGCTTTGATTGTAGGATTCGAACCTCTGCAGTCAATGCCCAACAAATTTTGAGTCTATCACCTTAACCACTCGGCCAAGTCAACGATGGTGCTTATTGTTTTTACACATCAATCATCTTAATATGATAGCCGTTAATCGCAAATTTTTATGTTCCATAATAACAATGCTTTGATTGTAGGATTCGAACTCGCCTTAATCACTCGTCCAAGCCAACAATGGTGCTTATCATTGTTATACATCAATCATGTTAATATGGTAGCTTTTAATCGCAAATTTTTATGTTCCATAATAACAATGCTTTGACTATAGAATTCGAACCTATGCAAGTAATACCCAACTATTTCGAGTCTATCGCATAAACCACTCGACGAAGTCAACGATAGTGCTTATTGATAGGGTGTATAAGACAAGGGATATTCATACAGAATATGGGGGCTAGACCAAACTAATTAGATGGAGTTGTGAATTATAATAGATTATATAGATCTAGGTAACTACGATTTAGAGAGGAAAACTCAAGAAATTAAGATAAAAGGTAGGGAAGATAAGAAAGAGATAAGAATGTTATAATATTCCACTTGAAGTCAATACAAAGAGGATAAAGTCCACAATGAACTTAAAAACCAAAGACCTTCTTACTGCTACCCATCACTCAAACCCACTATTAAGAACCATCTTCTTCCTCTAAGATACTTCTTCCTAAGACTCCTCCTCCTCTATTAGGACCTCCACTTCTTCTTTTAACCTCCACTTCTTCTTCCTTGTTCACGCTATTTTTAGAAGCTTTTTATCTCTTAAACACCGGGACATTTGAAACAGGTAATATGTCGCATTTTGAGAACTGTCCATCAAAAAATGACACAAATTAGGGTGATTCACAAAAAGGGGTGCCGCATGCGTAAAGGAATTTTAAAAATGACCCAAAAATATATTGATTTTTAACATGTACGGAAATTTAGGTGTTCAAAAAAATGCCTAAATAATGGACATGCCAAACTTACAAATGAATGTCCAAAATGACTAACCCCAATATTTATAGAAATTCTGAATCCAAATCTTGATGTGCAATACAATATTTATAGTTAACGTATCAGGACAATCATTTTTCAAGTTTATGTCATCATCCTCATACCCATTAGATGAACTAGTACGAGTTTATGAGGTCTCATCCTCATCATCAATGGCAACTAATGCATTGTGTTGATCCAATTGCAATCCAACCTCATCGAGTTTATGAGTCATGCTTCTTGTTTGTCTTTGTGTTGTGTCTGAAGCCACATTCCAGATCCTCTTTTAGTATCTTCATTGTGGTCTGTCACAGGTAACTTGTTTTGGTCAAAGATAAGTCATACACTAATATATAAACATTATCCAATGTAAGAGTAGATGTGCTTGATGCATCTTTCCTCCTCACTTTTTGGTTATGATATTTCATTATGTACTTTCCATTTACAAGATTAGATTATGTGAGAGAAGCTTTCTACCAAAATCATTAGAATCTAAAAAATGTCTTAAAGATGTTTTCCATTTTTCTTAGATTCTCATAGTAAGCCTTTGATGTCGTACAGAAATCCGATTCATTCCATCCAGATTTGACGCAACATGTCGAATTTTACTCTATACATCTAGAATTGGATATAATGCATCAGATTCCTGTAAGTCTTGGAATTTTTTTTAAAATTTCCATTAAAAAAATACTTTTGCATTTTAATTCATTGCATTGAATTCTAGCTACATAGACAAAAATATGATACATTGCATGGATTTCCCGAAAATACATAAATAAATACAAATTGAAAAAATAAAACATTTTCCCATAAATAAATAAATAAACATTTTTTATTTTACTCATAAATAAATAAATAAAAATTTAAAAATTAGATTTAAATGGAAATCCAATTCCGTGCATTGGATTCAATTGAAAATCCAATTTCTCTAATTTTTTTGAAAATTTTCTTATTTTTTGAATTGTTTTTGAATTTGTTTTTATTTTTCCCATAAATAAATAAATAAAAATTGAAAAAATGGATTTCCAACGGAAATCCGATGCACTGCATCGGATTTTGGTTGAAAGTCCACTTTTACGTATTTTTTTCCAAATTTTCTTTTTTCTTTGAATTTTTTTGAATTTTTTCTATAAAAAATAAATAAGTATTGAAAAAATAGATTTTCAATGGAAATCCGATGCACTACATCGGATTTCCGTAGAAAATCCACTTTTTCTTATTTTTTTCCAAATTTTCATAGTTTTTAGAAATTTTTTGGTATTTTGTTTGTCTATTTTCTCATAAATAACTATATAGAAATTGAAAAAATGAATTTTCAAAGGAAATCCGATGCAATGCATCGGATTTCTATTGAAAGTCCACTTTTTGCTATTTGTTACCAAATTTTCATATTTTAAAATATTTTTTTGTATTTTTTAAATTTTTTTTCATTTTTTCCCATAAATAAATAAATAAAAATTGCAAAAAATGGGTTTTCAACAGAAATCCGATGCACTACATCGGATTTCTATTGAAAATCCATTTTGTCTTATTTGTTTCCAATTTTTCAGATATTTTGAATTTGTTTTTGTATTTGTTTTGAATTGTTTTTGTTTTTATCATAAATAAATATATAGGAATTGAAAAAAATGGATTTTCAACGGAAATCCGATGCACTGCATCGGATTTCCATTGAAAGTCCACTTTTTCTTGTTTGTTTACAAATTTTCTTATTTGTTTATATTTTTCTCTAAAAACGTGTTAAAAATAAACAAATTGTGATTTTCTCCATTTAAAATGATGTGTTTTCAACGGGAATCCGATGCAGTGCATCGGATTCCCGTTGAAAACAGATCATTTTCAACAGGATTTTCAATGGAAATCCGATGCACTGCATCGGATTTCCGTTCAAAATCACTGAGTTTCAACAGAAATCTGATGCAGTGCATCGGATTTCCATTGAAAGTCCAATATTTTTCTTATGTTTTTTCATAAAACATTAATTTGCAATTGAAATCCGACTCAATGGTTCAGATTTTGTTGAAAATGTAATATTTTTTTATTATCTCATTGTTTTATGAAAAACCTAAAAGAAATTTGGATTTTTAATTGAAATTCGATGTAGTGCATTAGATTTCTGTTGGAAATCCACTTTTTTAATATATTTTTATTTATTTTTTGAAAAAATGAAAAACAATTGAAAAGAAAGAGGATTGCCAACTAAAATCTAATGCAATGCATCAATGTCTAGCTGTATAGACTACAATCTGATGTAGTGTATCGGATTTTAGTTGAAAAGCCGTTTATTTTTTTTTTTTATGGAAAATAAATAAATAAATAACATTGGAAAAAGAAAAAAGAAAAATGTATTTTCGACTCTAATCCAACGCATTGCATTAGATTCTAACTATATATACTAAAATATAATGTAGTGCATAGTGTTTTAGCTGAAAATCCATTTTTTATTTTTTAATGGAAAAAAATTTTAAAATTACAAAAAAAAAAAACTTGGATTTTCAACTGAAATCTAGTGCATCGCATTGGATTCCAATTAAAAATCCAAGATTTTTTATTTTTTCAAATTTTCAATGGGTTTTAGATTAGTTTTCTGACACAGGTATATAATATAAAACTTACATCAATTTAGATTAACGTTATATTCTATTCTTCAGTTTGATGTTACCTGTGCAATTTCATTCTACCGTCATGTACTACTAAAACATACGCCTTAAAGATTATCAGGAACTCTGTTGCATTAGAGAAGGACCTTGAGCAAGTTAATGTCATCAAAATGAGGATCCAAGGTATCTGGGGTTGTCCTGATCAAGACCAAGAAGTTGGGGCAAAGCATATCAATAAAACTTAGATGTTCCAGATGACTTTTAGAAAACTTGTGGAACTATAGATGAAGACGCAGGGCAACTTGTTGAATTAGAAGACGTTTCAGAGTCTGAACATACTAACAATTCAACTTAGCGTACTGACGAAGCCAATGAGGACAATCCTGATGAAAGAGCTAATCCTAAGTAGACGGCTTTACCAAACTTATTATTCAATTGAATGGTTATGGCTTATTGTAAATTTTGAACAATATGAATTGTTAAATTTTGACGTAATATATAAGTTGAGCTTACTTATAATTTTCGTGTAACAATCATTGAACTTAGAAATTAAGTATACTTGTATGTGTACATGTTATCTAAACTCTCCTTTATCATTTGGGGTATATCGGAGATAAGTTTATACTCTATCATTTACTCGTATGATTAGAATGTTATTGTAGACTAGTTTATTTATACATTGACAGTGTCATGTATCACATGTCAATGGAAATTTTCTCTTGACATAGTAGTATCTCTTAATTGCAAGGTTCACAATTTGCTTTAAGATGTATTATATTTAAATATACACACATAATTAGAAGAAGCCACTTATTCAATGGGGCATGCTTTTTAGAATATGCACAAGGACCCGTGTTACTATTATACTTGTGTTGACAAATACACCCCTGTCTAAGATTTGGACAAAAACATGGTAGATAGAATATACGTCGGATGATTTTGTTGACGTGATATTAGTTAGTTCTTTTTTTCGCTATGTTTTCATAAACCACATACACATGCGTCGTGCCTTGTTGAAATTCTACTTAAATAAGGCATTTTTTAACATCTCACTAAGATATGAAAAAGAGAATGCGACATATTACCTGTTTCGAATGAGACTTATTTTTAGCTAAGACCCAGTGACCTTCTAATTGTCATATCTCCCTCTTCAAAGCTCCAAATTTAGTGATTGAAAAAGATATAGATAGCTCTCTTTACAAGCTTTCTAATCTATATTTAAACATAATATTTGGGTGAATAACGAATGAGTGAGTTATGACCATTTCTTTTTTACTATTTTTTATGGTCCGCTTTTTCTCTTTTTACTTTTCTCTTGGTTTCTTACTTTTACTTTTGACTTCTTCCTAAGGTCTTGGTTCGTGTTCTTAGCCTCTAAATGTGAGTTATCCATACTTTATATTCTTCTAATGTTCAATGGCTTAGATTCTAAAAACACTTTCACACTTATGATTTTTACACATCAATTATCTTATATGGTAGCTCTTCATCGCAAATTTTTATGTTCCATAATAACAATGCGTTGACTATAGGATTCGAACGTATGTAGGCAATGCCCAACTGGTTTCGAGTGTATCACCTTATCCACTGGTCAAATCAAAGATGGTGCTTTTTACCATTTTTACACATCAATTATCTTAATATGGTAGCTCTTAATCGCAAATGTTTATGTTCCATAATAACAATGCTTTGACTATAGGATTC
The DNA here is from genome assembly GCF_043228905.1 of Azolla caroliniana. Lineage (NCBI taxonomy): Eukaryota > Viridiplantae > Streptophyta > Polypodiopsida > Salviniales > Salviniaceae > Azolla > Azolla caroliniana. Next base: position 19,099,738 of record NW_028230450.1, on the reverse strand, counting down.
GAACCTACACAAGCAATGCCCAACTGATTTCGAGTCTATCGCCTAAACTACTCCACCAAGTCAACAATAGTGCTTATCATTTTTACAAATCAATTATCTTATATGGTAGCTCTTAATCGCAAATTTTTATGTTCCATAATAACAATGTGTTGACTATAGGATTCGAACCTACGCACGCAATGCCCAATTGATTTCGAGTCTATCACCTTAACCACTAGTCAAATAAAAAATGGTGCTTCCCATTTTTACACATTCAAAAGATCGTTGTCGTGCCTTTCGGCTCCGGATCGTTGCGTGAGTCGGGTGGGAACCGCCGAGGTTTTGGACTAGGAGGAGGAAGAATTTGAGGCTAATCTAGTTATGAATATGAATAGATTATAAGAAAGAGATATAGAAACTTGTGAATCCCACAAGTATAATTGTTTTAGTTTATCTAAATCGTAGTAATAAATTGAAATAATTTAGAATAGATTAGAGTAGATTGAGAAAAGAGATCAAACCTTGTGAATCCCACAAGTATTACATTAATCAATATTTATGTAAGAATATGAATTTAGATTGAAAGAGATAGATTATCTTAAACTTCGTGAATCCCACGAGTATATTTTATTGATTGTTGGTGTTTTAGGAAATATATCCAATTTCCCAAATATTTTTCACACTATTACATTGTGCTCCCCATCCTTATGTAGTGATGGGAGAGACTAAGCATAGCTACATGCTTTTTTTTCTAATATGTTCATGCACACTAAATATGCATGTGATGCTTTTCTAATCCTTGCTTTTATTTGCTAAATATAGTGCTCATGCACGCTAGATGTGCACGAGTCACTTTTTAGTTGCTTGCGTTTTTTTTCTATAAAATATTCACACACTCTAAAAATGCACGATTTACCTTTTAATAAAGGTAGGCGCAAATAAAGTAGTTATAGTTATTAAATCTATTTATAGAACACTAAAGATAAGGTAGTATAATGGTAAAGTTGAGGTTTGGCTACGTGGAGGTACAGGGTTCAAATCCTGCCCTATGCACGTGATAAATATCTTGATATATTATTTTATTTATTTATATGTAATTAAATCGGTTATATTATTTTTTACTTTTTCACGTAGTGTACGAAATACACTACGACACTCGCCCCCTCCGAACCCGCACATCCTCCGGTATGTGCCGAAGTTGCCGATGCTCGTTGTCTCCCCTTCATCCTCCGTTTGTCCCGCTATGTCAACTTTGTCTCTCCATTTTGAGTAGACCCATTCTTTCCAACCGAACCATTGTTGCCATCCGATCCACCATATTCTTTGTTCATTCGTGGTAGTGTCTTTTACTGGGCTCTTTCTTGTCTTCATCAACCTTGACTTTTTTCCGGATCTTCGGTTTAGTCGGATTAGCTTACTTCCGATTCGGTCTCGTCGGATCGTCTTTCGTTTAGTTCGGCTTCCTTTCCGATTTGTATTCGGTCGATCCGGACTCGGTTGATCGGTTTTTACCGATTCAGTGCTCTTTCGGGTCGGTTTCTTTTCTTTTCTTTTCGTCCGGATTTGCTTTCTTTTCTTCGTTTTCACCTGCCTTGTCCGGTTCGACTTTCGGCACTTCTTTCCGTTGTTCGCCACGTAGGTCCTCCGATATGTGCTCGTTGTTCGATCCTCGTGTGGTTGTAATGCATGCTTCTTTTCTCGCCGTAGCGCGTGCTTCTTTATTCGCCATAACACGCGTTTCTTTATTCGCCGTAGAGCGTGCTCTGTATTACGCGCTTCTCCCGTCGTAGACCCGACCTCCGCATTGTCGCACTTTCTTTTAGATTGGAATTTCGGATGGATCATTTTCCATCCGAACCGACTTCCGACTTTACCTTCCTCGCCGCCATCTCCCGTCTCTCCGGTCTCACGTTGGTTCTCGGACACAACCGCCGAAGTCTCTAGATATTGTTGGCATGAATCCTCGGTATTACCTTCTTTCGTAGTTTCACCCTTAGCATTCTTCTCGGCTATCTCTTCATCGTATTCGTCGGCTTCGACATTCGTTTTCTCTCCGCCACCTTCCGTCTCTTCGGTCTCACGTTGCCTTTCGATCGCAACCGCCGGAGTCTCTGGAATCAGTGGTGGGGAAGTCTCGATATGGCAATCCGCCATTGATTCGTCCATAGCCACCTCCGATTCGATTTCGTCTTTTGTGGCTACCTCCTTAATCACATCCGCTTCACACTCTTTATCTGCATCAATTATGCAAACATCTATTATGCTTACCCCTTTTTGACCCGATGTCTCGGGCACTTGTATCCCGAAATTTCCTTCTACACTTGAATTATCGGCCTTATCCTTCGCCATCGTTCTTTCACAAGACAAGAGGGTAGCTTGTTTTACACCCTCTTCCGTCGCACCATCATGTTGTATTTCGGCCTTCATATCGGCTTCATCGTTTTTCCTCAATCGACCATCCTTCATGGGCCATGTCGTTGTTGACGAGATTCTCAGCTTCCTTTCATCATGTCTTCGGCATACCCTTTCGACTTTGGCCCAATCCTCGGTAAGACCGTTCGCACCGTCATCATCTTCGAGTTCGATCCCAATGTCCATCCTTTCTTTCCGATCGATCGATCTTACGAACATTAAGACTTTATCTCCTCCCACCAATCTTCGTTCCCGCTCCGAGAGTCGAGCAAAACGATGCTCGAACTCTAGGAACGCTTGCGTTGCACTTCGGTGAGTCTTCTCCGACGCCACCCATTCGTCGAATTCTCGTCGATCTCGTCCCGTCCATCTCTCATAGTCATATGCCTCCCGTAAAGCTTCTTCAAAGGACTCCCATGTCGAGTTTTGTTGTTGTATCTTGTGGATTCTCTCTTGTAGTTCGTCCGAGGCCACCCGACTAAAGGATATCACTTGCAATCCTTCCGGTATCCGATATTGCATCATCTCCGCCTTATATTCACGTAGGTAGCGTGACACACCCTTACCGTTGAATTCCCCGTTTCGTCGCAGAAGCCGCTCTACTGCCGCCTTCATCTCCGACATCGCACGTTGTTCTTGTTGCATCCGCTCAAACATTATCATCATCATGTTCATCGCCTCTTGTTGATTCTCCATCTCCTTGCCACCCGCCTTCACGTCGGGTTCACCAACTGTGTCGTGCCTTTCGGCTCCGGATCGTTGCGTGAGTCGGGTGGGAACCGCCGAGGTTTTGGACTAGGAGGAGGAAGAATTTGAGGCTAATCTAGTTATGAATATGAATAGATTATAAGAAAGAGATATAGAAACTTGTGAATCCCACAAGTATAATTGTTTTAGTTTATCTAAATCGTAGTAATAAATTGAAATAATTTAGAATAGATTAGAGTAGATTGAGAAAAGAGATCAAACCTTGTGAATCCCACAAGTATTACATTAATCAATATTTATGTAAGAATATGAATTTAGATTGAAAGAGATAGATTATCTTAAACTTCGTGAATCCCACGAGTATATTTTATTGATTGTTGGTGTTTTAGGAAATATATCCAATTTCCCAAATATTTTTCACACTATTACATTGTGCTCCCCATCCTTATGTAGTGATGGGAGAGACTAAGCATAGCTACATGCTTTTTTTTCTAATATGTTCATGCACACTAAATATGCATGTGATGCTTTTCTAATCCTTGCTTTTATTTGCTAAATATAGTGCTCATGCACGCTAGATGTGCACGAGTCACTTTTTAGTTGCTTGCGTTTTTTTTCTATAAAATATTCACACACTCTAAAAATGCACGATTTACCTTTTAATAAAGGTAGGCGCAAATAAAGTAGTTATAGTTATTAAATCTATTTATAGAACACTAAAGATAAGGTAGTATAATGGTAAAGTTGAGGTTTGGCTACGTGGAGGTACAGGGTTCAAATCCTGCCCTATGCACGTGATAAATATCTTGATATATTATTTTATTTATTTATATGTAATTAAATCGGTTATATTATTTTTTACTTTTTCACGTAGTGTACGAAATACACTACGACATCGTTATCTGTTGAAAGGGATGAGAAAGGAAGAACACTTGATTCTTACTATTTCTTAGCTTCGAACGAAGATACTTCCACAGGTTCGACGAGGGAGCAAAAGCATCCTCTGGTTTCGGGTAGATGGAGGGTCTGCTTAGTGAGGGATTCACTCCCTAGCGAAGATATATCCAGAGACGAGACTGAGAGGATTCAGCCATTATGGATCGTAAATTTTTTTGTTCCACACTAACAATGCATTGACTGTAGGATTCGAACCTATGCAAGCAATGCCCAATAGATTTCAAGCCTATCGTCTTAACCACTCGACCAAGTCAACGATGGGTGCTTACCATTTTTATACGTCAAGTATTATATGGTAGCTCTTAATCGCAAATTTTTATGTTCCATAATAATAATGCGTTGATTATAGGATTCGAACCTACGCATGCAATGCCCAACTGATTTCGAGTCTATCACCTTAACCACTGATCAAATCAAAGATGGTGCTTACCATTTTTACACATTAATTATCGTATACAATAGCTCTTAATCGCAAACTTTCATGTTCCACACTAACAATGCGTTGACTGTAGGATTCGAACCTACGTAGGCAATGCCCAATAGATTTCGAGTCTATCGCCTTAACCACTCAGCCAAGTCAACGATGGGTACTTACCACTTTTATACAAATTAAGTAACTTATATTGTAGCTCTAAACACAATTTTTTATGTTGCACAATAATAATGTGTTGACTATAGTATTCGAACCTACACAACCAATGCCCAATAGGGTTCAAGTCTATCGCCTTAACTACTCGAACAAGTCAACGATGCCATCAAGTGTGTTACAATCCAGTTGTTTTATGATGCATAATTATAATGCTTTGATTGTAGCAAGGACTCGAACCTATGCAGGCAATGCCCAACAGATTTCAAGTCTATCGCCTTAACTTCTCACCAAGTCAACGATGGTGCTTGACATTTTTTGCTTAGAAATATGTTAGAGAGAACCCCCATCCATCCGAAATATTTGTAGTACATGAGAGAGAGGTTGATGATTCTAGGGCACAATGGGTCAATCGATGCCAAGGAAAATAAGAACCATGGCAAGGCGTGCATAGTCGATCTATACCCACACAATCTCAATCATAAAATTCAAATTAGAGAATGGTGAAGTCACTGCATGGTTGGAAAATTAACTTTGTTAACGAAATCATTCACAAGCCATTAGGGTATTTGTAATTAACCAACATGCTCATATACAAAATACAAGTTGTGTCCATATGTGATTATTTTGGTGATAAAGTAGATATCCTTGCAAAGAAGAGTCATGTATGTGTGTCCATCGTTCTTTGTAGTCTTCTACTTTGAGTCTTTGAGTTTTTTATTGGCCTATCATGGCCACAACTTTTACGATGTTGTCAAACTAATCATTTTCTCATGTATGAAGAATTTATACTAGTGAAGAATATTGTTTTGGAAAAAAGTAGATATCCGTGCACAATGGAAACAAAATGGGAATAGTAGACATCCAATGAGGTGATAAACAATGGAACATAAGTGGGGGCTTGTTCATCCTCTAAGATGTATGGTACATTTGAGAATTCTTTTCATTAATCAATGGGATGTATCGTATGTTGTGAGTGAAGCATATGAATCATGTTGCAAGGAAGCACAAGGACCATTCTAAGTCAAGCTCTTCTTGTACAAAAATGTTAAAGGAAACAATACATAGATTATTTTAAACCCTCTAGATGACAATGACTCACTGACTAGGGCCAAGTTGATGGCTATCGAACTTGGGTCTTCCCAAGGGTAAAGTGACATACAAGACCAAAAGTTACATAATATCTTTCTATTAATTCTATTTTCTTAATCGGTGCCAAATGAAGAATCTTACCATCAATTACAAGATGAATCAAACTTCCACATTAATATTTTGAGATCTAAAGATGTTCGTATGAGTACATGAATATGTTTTGTTGGGCCATGATTAGGATTAACTTGGTCTTATTTTAGAAGGACCTTAAATTATGTGTACCACAATATAATTCAAAATTAAGAGTTATGTAGTTTTAGAAAGTTACCCAAAAGGCATATTAATGTTGATTCACCAAATAGACACTAGTATTGAGTTAGAGATCTAAAATATAATTCAAATTTAAGAGTTATGTAGTTTTAGAAAGTTACCCAAAAGACAATTTAATGTTGATTATGTGCCATAATGGGGTCAACAAAGGCAAAAATCAAAGGGAAAAAGAACGGAAAAGTAAAGAATGGAATTTTGTTTTAATTTTGTTTTAAGTTTACATCCGTCAAGAGCTTTAACATGTGCTCATCGTGAAAAGGTTGGAACGAAAGAGGTCTAACATGCAAGTCCCAATCTTTTCTCGAATGCTTGGAACTAAAAGTAAGGAATAATGGACCCCCAACAAATAGTAAAGAATGATGGGCAAGTAAAGTAGTGGGTATGTGATTAAGCATAACTTGAGAGAACACGAACTCATCATGACAAAATCCTTCAAAAGCGAGACGCAACTTGATACTCTCCATTTGTCTCCCTTGAACATTGTTCTTCACAAAAAGTAAATAATGATAGGTAAAGTATCGAGCAAACACATGTCGATTAGATCTATGTACACCTGTCATATATATTCTAAAGTCTCTTTTGTTCGATCATGTCTTGAAGAAATAAAGCAAACATGCATGGACACATTTGGATGAGTAGTTCTATAAATGGTGTTCATATATAGGGGAAGAAGAATATGATAATTTAGAGAGAACGTGTTAAATTGAGTAGCAACAATAGATGTTCACATATTTTTTTCTTATTGACAATGTGATTAGTGAATGACAAGAACATGGTCGAGAGTGAACTAGGTTGAACTTGGTCATTATTATATCCACGTGATACTCTACACTTATGAACTCAAAAACTTTTCTCACTTTGACAAGACTTCTAAATTTGAGCTTCAACTTCTAAATTTGGAGGTCCAACTTTAACTTCTAAATTTGACCTTACGAACTTGGATAACTTTGGAATTTAAAATACTTCAACTACTTTGGAATTTAAAATACTTCTTAAGTGTCAACTTAAGAAGATAATTAAATACTTCTCTAAGTACTTATTTCGATGATTCGAGAAGGCTAAGACTAATACTTCTACTATACTTTAACTAAACTTTGTTTAGGGAAGGTTTTGATGACAAGTAACACGTATATCACTTGAGTGTAGATCCCCCCCCCCAAACAAATATGATGATGGGAGTACCAAGTGTTTAGAAGATGGTCGTTGAAAGTGACTCATAAGCATATGTGACAAACCAACTCTAGATCGAAATTCGAGAGCAATATTGAACAAACTATACTCAAGATTCGAACAAACAAACTACTCATAATGTAATGTTTTATTATTGATGATGGCTACAAGTTTTTATTTGACAAGTTTCACCCAATTGTGTCGGGAACCCAACTCCCCTCCCCCACCCAACAAAATGTAGGTAATGAAACAACAAAACTATATTGGAGTTTAGTCGGACTTGGGGCTTGCAAGTTTGAGAACATGTTGCCAAGAAGGGCGAGAGGAGATGCGCTCCCACCAAGCATTGACGTGCTTGCGGGATGTGATGGCCTCGCCTTTCTTTGCGATATTGATGAGGTAGTGGGTGTAGGGCAAGTGAGAAAGGTCGGCCAAGCTAAAGAAATCACCCGCCAAGTACTCGTGGGTGGCTAGATGGGCCTCATATATATCCAATACCTTCTCTAGCTTCTTCAGATTCTCCTCCACTACGGCTTCATTCGTGGGCGCTTGGTGGAAGAGTGGCTTGAACACTATCTCCGCCACCACGGTTGAGACCGGGGAGTTGTAGTTCTGACTCTCCACCTCTAGCCATTGCTCCACTCTTGCTTTCTCCTCTAGAGTTGTGCCCGCCAACGGGTTCCCTTCCTTTGCATACTTGCTCGCAATGTATCGAATGATTGCTCGAGACTCTATATAATGATGCAAAACACATGGAAATTAATCAATACATTGGTCCAAATTAACAACAAGCAATGTCTAATATACCTTGCAATGTATCGAATAATTGCTCGAAACTCTATATAATGATGCAAACACATGAAAACTAATCAATAAATTGGTTCAAATTAACAACAAGCAATGTCTAACATGCCGCTATTATGACAATGAATCACATACTAATGTGAAACATCAAATAAATGGGTTCAAATTAACAAGTAATCTCTAATCTCTAATATAACGCTACGATGATGATGAACCACATACTACTGTGAAAAATCAATAAATAAGTAATACTACAGTACATAGTATGTGATGAACCACATACTACTGTGAAACATCAATAAATTGGTTCAAATTAACAATAAGCAATCTCTAATCTCTAATATACCACTACGATGATGAATCATCACATGAATGTTGTTATTACAAAGAAATTGATAACTGAATCCCAACCAACATACTTACTCTATATATAGAGGAACTAATCTTCCATACACATTCATAGCTACATATCATCAACTAAACAAGAGAAAAGGAAAACACATACCAAAGATATGGAAGTCTCCATCCTCAAGCACCGGGATCACACCGAAAGGCTGCAATTCAAAATCGAAAAAAATGGTTTTAGTAATCCTAGATTCAATAATAAATAAATAACAATTGTTAGATTAAAATCGGAAAATGGTTTAGCAAATCTAGATTTTGATTGAAAAAGAAGAAATCAATTTCATCCCGCAATTCAATCCGAACAAATTGGATCCGGAAATTCAATTCAGAACAATCCAATTTGATTTGGAACTCGGAAGTGATGCATCCATGGAAATTCACTTCAAAACAATCCAATTTGATTTGGAACTCGGGAAGTGATGCATCCATGGAAATTCACTTCAAAACAATCCAATTTGATTTGGAACTCGGAAGTGATGCATCCATGGAAATTCACTTCAAAACAATCCAATTTGATTTGGAACTCAGAAGTGATGCATCCATGGAAATTCACTTCAAAACAATCCAATTTGATTTGGAACTCGGAAGTGATGCATCCATGGAAATTCACTTCAAAACAATCCAATTTGATTTGGAACTCGGAAGTGATGCATCCATGGAAATTCACTTCAAAACAATCCAATTTGATTTGGAACTCGGGAAGTGATGCATCCATGGAAATTCACTTCAAAACAATCCAATTTGATTTGGAACTCGGAAGTGATGCATCCATGGAAACTCACTTCAAAACAATCCAATTTGATTTGGGACTCGAAATGATGCATCCATTAAAAAGGTAAATGAAACTCAATCCAAACAAACCAAACCAAACCAAACCAAACCAAACAAAAATTGAGATTTTATTTTTATTTTTTTGAAGTCAAAATTCGTTGTGTTTACTTGAAGGGCCAAGAACTCGGGCTTCTTGTGTTGGCCGATGGAGAGGTTGATGTTCTCGATCTCGAATTCGGCACCGACCTCGAGGGCGGCAGTGAGCACACGGCCGGTACATGTGGAAGCAGGAGTGCCGTAGATCTTTAGGGGAGCCATTTGGGCGAATTTAGAGTGTGAAACCAAAAAGGAGAGTGAGAAAGAAGAGAGAGTCTTGTGTATGTGTGTGTGTGTGTGTTGTGACTAAGCTTTTAACTGACAGAGAGAGATATGGTGGGCAAGTACTCACTCTACTCTTTATTTATAGCCAGATATTTTTCTTTCTGGAAGCTTCCACCGCCTCTACCCTTCTCTCTCTCTCTCTCTCTCTCTCTCTCTCTCTCTCCTTGCTTCTCACGTCACCTTATACGTCTGAGGGTTTACAGAAACATCTTCCTTTCACTTTTTGAGCTTTGCTTTTTCCTTTTCAAGGAGAAGGAGAAGGAGAAGAATCAGAAAGACAAGAAGAAGAAGAAGAAGAAGAAGAAGAAGAGTAGTACTAGTAATGGGTTCAAGAAGAAGAAGAAGAAGAAGTAGTAGTAGTAGTACATAGTAGTAGTTAGCTATGGGCCCGGTTCGGTTCGGTTTCTTTGCCTTGAAGCCGAACCGAACCATTTATATAAAACTAAAACCAAACCTAATCGTCTATGAACATTCAAACATTTAAACCCAATCGTTTCTAAGAAAAGGCAAACCAAACCATTTAAACCAAAACCGTTTAGGGAAAAGTTGAAGCCATTTAATAAAAACTTTAAACCTAACCACATTTAAGCCAAACTAATTAAAATTTTAAATAAATAAAAAACACACTAAATTAAATAAGTATTTATGTTAAATTAATTAAATAAATAAATAAACGTTAATTAAGCCATTAGATTAAATAAACATTTAAGTTAAGTGAATTAAATCAATAAAAAACATTAATTAAACCATTAAATTACATAAACATTTAAAGGATAAAATAGTTAGCCCCCAAAAACCTATAAACCGATAAACCCCAGTTTCATAACCAAACCAAACCATTAAATTGTTTTGGAACTTATAAACCTTTAAACCATGTGTTAATGGTTCGGTTCGGTTTGAGCTGAAACCGGGCCCATTGCTAGTAGTAATAGTAATGTATTGTGTGAATGTTACTTGACACGCACACGCACGTTTGTGTTTGTGTTGGCGAAGAAGCGCTCTACATGTTATGTTGTATGCCCTTCTCTCTATTCGCAATGAGATTGATAATAAAAAATGTGCCGCCTTCTTCATTCCCATCATGACGACCACTGAATAAATCCTCCTGGTAACATTGTCTGAAACCTTGCCTAGCTCCTTGTCCTAATGTGAGATGCTCGAAGCTTACCATTTCCTTTTCTGAAAAATGAAATAGAGATCCTAATCGGTAGCCATTCATTAAATGGGATTTGATAAATGTGTGTGTTATGTCTTATGTCTTTTTTTTCTTTTTTCTTCTTTTTTTCAAAATGAAGCTACTTTCCCATTAGTTAGGAAGGATTATTACATAAAGAGTCTACAAGGAGACTTATACACACATCGGGGAGTCTTCCTCCGATCAAGTAAAAAAAGATGAGCCTACTTACAATGCCTTGCGGCCTAACTTAATGTAAGAAGCTACCTATATCTAAGAAGCTACCTACTTATGTCTTATAATGTGTCGTGGGTGTGTATGGGTGTTTGTTATGTGGTATATGTTGTGTGTGTGTGTGTGTGCGCGCGCGGCACGCGTGCTTGTGCTTGTGCTTGTCATCCTCATCCTCATTCAATCAATTTCTTGACTCCTGAAGGTATGCTTGGAGCCTAATCAACATAAGCAAAAGAAACGAGAGCAATATATCTCTTTATTAAAGCTTTGTGCATTTACAATTGCATATGTATATACATTGATTGGATATTTCCATTTATTGCACTTTAAAAATGATTGTACATGATGTCCAAGTCAAACTTTTTAGAGGATGAGACATGGACACCAATATTGGCACTCACCTAAATGGCACCAACCATTGCATTATTCGAATATTTGGACACGTCATTCAAGCACAACCAAATGTCTTTCGGTACATCAGATAAGTGAACACTTACATATATTAATGTGTAACCCTAATGACAAGGCAAACATTCCATGCTTCTAGACCTTTACGTTTATAATCTACAAGACCTTCTAAGGAACATGGACAAATCATTTGCCAATGTTTGAGGTATCAAACATTTTCCTTGATTAGAGAGCAAGTCCAACAATCCTCTCCCAAACGACGTTAATTATTATCGATATGAATTAAAGAGTATACAAATTTTGTTGCATTAGATAGATGAATTTGAAATGTACAGGTAACATGAAGATTGCTCAAGGCGTAGTACTTTTTTATGTCGATCACAATAGGCATCCTCAAGTTTCTACCCCTAGTCAAAAAGTATTTTCAAGTATTTCCAAAATCTTCAAAATTCGCCCTAAAAATATTGCAACCAAACTAGTGCTCTAATACTAGAAGTTGGAGGTGGTGATTATCAGTATTAGAGCCTAGAGGTTTGCATCTAGCTAATGGGCCACCACCAATGATGTAGTTTTTGGAAACAACTGAAACTCAAGTTGACGATGTACAATGATACACACACACACATCTATGTGCCAAACCCACATCATCACATGGTTCTTGAGATTATTTTTAAATAGCTTCAAACTTTAGTTATTTTGGTATACATTCTTATTCAAACTTTAGTTATTTTAGCAAACAATCTTATTTTAGTTATTCTGGCATACTTATGAATCTTTCATCAAAACTAGATGATATTGCACATACGAATTCAATGGTTTAATCTTGCTTTTTTTCAATTGATTTGTCATATAAAAATAAAAGCCAATTGGGTTTAAATTATAATAACTTAGCATGAGTTTCCAATTGTATCACATTTTGGGTGTCTTCGTTGGAGTGAAGACTATATTTGGAAGAGGCAAAGATCAACTTTGTTTTACTTTAAGAGAAGAGTGAAGCCTCTACCTATAGACTACAGTGCCAAAGAGAAACTTTATTGTGTTTTTATAAAGGGTCCTAAAATGACATTTTGATGAGAATCAACACACCCACCAAAAGATAGCATTGGAAATTGGGTTTCCAAATTGGTTTCAACATACCAATGGAGACTATGATGGCACCCGTTATCCATTCCATTCAACAAAAGTTGATACATTGGAGTTCGAAAAAACTATCGCTATCGGGTCACATCATAGTGGCAAACCAGGTACTACTCGCAACAGCATGGTACAATCTATCATGTTGGACAATCTCCAAGGAAAGTATACATCAGATTCAACGACTGGTAGGCAACTACATTTGGTCTGGTAAGGAAGATCATGTACCTCACGCCAAGGTGGTGTGGCCTATACTCACAGCACCTAAGTCGAGAGGGGGATTGGGTCTTATTGATCCCCTTTCACAATCAAAAGCCTTACTTGCCAAATTTGTGGTGCGAGGACTTCAACCAGGAAATGATTGTTGGAAGATGCTACTGAGGTTACGTTTCGCTTACTTTAGGCCACGAAAAGGGGTCAATTGGGCCCCCCAAACGGGATGGATTCTAAGCATGGATCTCAAACCTAGTTTCTCCCGCCAATTGGAGGATAGATTCAGTGCATCCATGTGGAAGGCATGGTGTGACATTAGACGAGGGCTCAAGTGCGATCAACCGAATTCCGAACCTGCCTGGCTCAGTCAACATATCCTATGGAACCCATGTATCAAGGATAAATCTAATCAACTACTTGGATCAAGTAAGAGGTTGTCATGGGGATACATTGCAGAAGGTCCAGGAAAAAGTATAGAATGTTGAAGACGCTTTATGTCACTGCCACAACAAGATCAAGCCAACATACTCCATGGAATCAGGGGCGGATGGACTATGAGATTGGAAATCATTAACGCTCTACTGATTAGGGAAGTTGCTACTCAAAGGACGACAATGAAGAAATGGATAGACTATGAGGAGGAGGGATCTTTGATCCTGAGAGGTAAGGGAACACCAAACAGGATCGAAGGCTCTGAATTGCGAGACACTAAGACACCAACACAGAATAACGCAATTCGAGTACTCGTGTATACTGGTTATAAATGGATTGTAGATCTTGATCCGATCAAAGTACAACCCGATTGGCACATATGTACTCATGAAAACACATGGCTCCGTAAGGTCAGTTGGGACCCTTTGCAATGGACATGGTGTGATCCTTACGCGGGGCAAGGAAGCAAACCCGTCCCTTTCTTCCAATTCACAACTAGATTGGGTCGCCACATTCTAGCTGCTCAAACCGCCAGAGAGTCGGCTGCTGCAAAGGTTTGGCACACATATCAAGTTCCTCACACAATTATCACCAAGTTTTGGTAGAAAATCTGGAGACAACAACACGTGAGGCGAATTACCACGTTCCAATGGTTATTAATACATAAGTCACTACCGGTGGGAGCATGGCCACGTGGGAACCTTAGCTCTCCTAATTGTGTAGAGTGCCGAAATGCAGTAAAATCAATACGACACGCTCTGTGGGACTACCCAGCGTCCCATCGAATATGACGGGGGGTTGGCCGCTTGTTGCAATTATGCCAGGTGCAAGGCTCAATCAAGTGGGGACATATATGTTGGCTATCATGGCAAAACCCAGTTGGTAGATACAAGCATCAGGAGGGGATGACTTTCGTGATAAAATCACAAGAGGTTTTCTTTTCCACCATAGGCAATGTCCACTCAACTCCTCTTAATGACAAATCTCAAGTTGTGTTGGAATTGATCAGCCCAATAACTCTCTGGATTCTATTGAAACAACGGTGTAGACGGGTCTTCTCCAACCAAACCGCACATCCAACGATGATACTGCAAGAGATATAGTGTGAAATTGTAGCCACTCTAAAGAGCCAATATGATGGCCTCAAGGGCGGCTCCGATGGAGTTGAAAGACAATGAATAGCCTTCATCCAACAATGGTCTTCCTCTCCCTTTCTTGAGTCAGTGGGCATCCACATAAGATAGAACTATCGCGTCCCTAAAGGGATTTGTACATAATGATCTCATTTGTAAAATTTTATAACTAGTGGAAGGAGTTTTTTTGGGGGAAAAAAAAAAGAAATTGGGTAACATATAAAGATATGCCTTCTCAAGAAAGTCGAGTAATTTATCGTGAAATATAACTAATCACATTGATAAGAAACCGCAATCAACATTAGTAATGCATGTATTGATCATTAAAATTAATAGATTGTTATTACTAACACACTCAAAAACAACATTAAACAATTATAGAGTATTATCACTAAAAGTCATGATAAGAACTCCATGTGTGATGTTGATTAACATTTTTAATGTGATCATCAATAACCCAAAAGGTCAATGTAAACAATAGCAATATGATTAACAAAATATCAATATTATACATGAGAACTAGTCAACATCGTTACAAAAGATTAAATGTGACAATTAAGAACTCTCATATAAATATTGGTGCATCACTTTTATGAAACATAGACAATTACATAGTGTTCAAACGTGACAATAATAGATGTCATGATGAAAACATTTTAGCATGGTCATGATGTGGTGTGTGCGAGCAAACAAAATGCATGAAATCTAATATTTATAATAGGTTAAGATTTTGGTTGAAGGAGTAATATAAAGGAGTTCAAAGGAGATGGGGATTAAACCAACAATAGAAGCTAGGCTAACCACTTGATCAATAAGGATAAAGGTTCAAACTCCCTTAAGGGCAACAAGAGGTGGTCTAAGGGAGGAAGAGAGCTCATTACCAAGGATGGTCATTTTGGGATTTATGGCCATGGGTAGCGAATCATGAGGGCTGAGGGCAAGTGGGAGGAATACGATAACAAAAGGTGATGTGGTCATTGATCGTTGACACGCTACACCAAAACTCAAAGATCAACCCTAACACTCTTTCTATTTTGTATCTTCCATCTTCTAAATCTCTCGCACCCTATGCAATAGCGTTGATCATTACTATTTAAGCGAGTCTTCTTTGTAGCTTGTATTTACAATATGGAGAACTTTTGTCCTATCTTGTCTAGGTCTTTTCAACTTGGGCATTACTCATTCATGTTATTTTCACCTTAAAGATATCTATCACTATTTCTAGCTATACAAATTCTAATTACAAGCAACTTAGTCACAAATCATTGATAATCTTCAACTTGGCCATTAATTAAACATTCATATTTTTTCTCATGAGGAAGTCGATCACACTTGTGGTAACTTAGGGCAAGGGTGATAGTATGCTCATGTTCAATGATCATTATTTTCGCTTTCCCTATTCTTCTTGCCCAATTTGAGAATTGGTGGCAAATGAACTATGGAAAGATTGATTTTTCAACAAGAAAAAATTAACACTCATGCTGACACCAATGCAAAATACGGTATGGCTAAATATGGTTCGACTTGAGTCTTTATGGGCTTAACATATTAACAATTTAATGACTTCACAATTGGGGGGGACACTTTTAAATATCTATTAAATATATAAATTAACCTAATAAATTATGTAAATGTAATATCATTATGAACTACATATTAGCTTTAAAGCCTTAACAGTTCTTGTCAGTTTTAAATTTCTTTATTGAAAAGTTAGAAAACTAAGTGTGCCACCGCCAATATTTTAGTTTGAGCAGAAATTAAACCATGGCTTAATGTCTTATAGATCTCTTTAAGCGTGTGGTTTGAGCTTGAAAACTCATCAAATGGTTTGATTTAAACAGTTTTGCTTTATAGATTTCATCAGTTAAAGTTTCAAAAACATTTAACAATTTGAGTTTGAGATTGTGGGAACCTAACAATTGCTGATCACTACTGCAGATAATCATAGTCTGAATGGCGTATTATTGTCATACAATCTATTTGAACAGATCATAAAGCAAACAAAAATTACTACATTCAAACATCACAATTACATTGTCTGGACAATCAGCGTCGCAAATAAACAAACTTTAGTTTCTATACCGGCAGAAACAAAAAAACAACACAAACAAGCTCAGTGGCCAAGATTCAATAACCTCAATTCCCCCTATCATAGCACTATGAAACTTGAGAATACATCATCGCATTATGAAACTTAATAATACATCATTGCATTATGAAACTTGATAATACACCATTGCATTCTGAAACTTGATCAATGCATTGTTGTATATTACATACCAGGAAGTTTAAGGAAGGATTTTTTATGCAACATTGAATGAGTTAGCAGATCCTTCTACAAACTTCTTAGCACCTTTGAACCATCTCTTATCACCGGCCTGAGCTTTAAAGACGTAGAGCTTACCACCAGAGACGCTAGCTACTATGAGCTGATGCTTGCCACCCTCATCACCATCAGCTGTTCTTGTGAGAATAGAGATGTTGTAGTAATCCTTGCCATCGATGGTGGGAGTAGAGCTCTCAAGAATAGAAGCAATGGCCACAGCATTAGGATCAAATCCTCCCTTCAAAAGAATGCAAAGGCATGAAAAGTCAGAACTTGGTGGTGTTAAATTAATCCCAATCGAAAGTCTATCTTGGTTAATTTGCCATTAAGCATAGAGTTTTATGCATCATGTGGTTTGAGTAACATACATAAGAGCATTAGAGAAGTTTAACACTCAATGTCACCCCAAAAAAAGCATGACAAGAAGTGTCACATTCAATGTAGACTAGCAAATCCTAAGGAATCAAGAAGGTATTGATAAAAGAAGCTACATACAATTCGTGAATTAGCATATATCAAAGAATCATTGGCATCACAGTGACGACCAACCAAAATATAATGATGCTAATGACTAATATCCAATGTGGCCTGACAACTCCTAACTAGAAATGTAATAATCAATGCAGCCTAACATGTTCTTGGGGGAGAGAAAGTTGGCATAGTTGCAACAACTTACAAAAATGTTGCATTAAATGTATGAAGCAACATAACGAATCCTAGCAAGAAGTCTTAACCTGAGATGTAGCTGAATAAATCCTAGGGTGTCAAAACATATAGATATTGATACAAGAAGCTAAATAAAGGTTCTAGAATGTATCAAGAACCATTGCATGATACAGGTCACACATCGTACAATGAGATATGCTAATATTCAATGAGGCCTCAGAAATCCTAACAGCTTGAAGTTTTTAGCATCCCTGAAGTTCAAACTGATCCAAGGGCGGCCCAAAGAGGTTGATATTGATAGAAAAAATTACATCAAATGTCAAAAGTGCCATACACCAGAATCGTTGTGTCCATCAAAGTTCCAATGAGTCTAATCATCAGATTTTCTCCATCTCACATTGCACAAAGATGACTTCCTATGGATCTAATCATCAGACTTACTCAATCTAACATTACAAAGCTAAATGCTTGTGTTTAACATTTGGACAATTGAGAGATTCTCTATTACCGTTTTAATAGAGTACGGCATTGAATCAAGAAACAGCAAATGCATGAGTGGTTGATGGCATTACCTCAGAAATCGTTTTGCCAGAATAAGCTTGCTTGCCGAGCAGGAATGACACCTAAAAGAGCATGAATTCTGTATCTCAGAACTCCAATCATGCAACAATTTACAAATCTTTAAAAGAAGATAAAATGCACCACATCTCGTGGAGACAAAAATGGCTCATGAGACCGTAACAGAAATTACAATTGAACGATTTGTCTTAATCTATATAGCAATTTACATATCTTTATGAGAAGAGAAGATTAAATGAAGGAAAATGGAAAGAAAGAAAGAAAGATGTATCAACAGATGTATCTTCGAGGCCAAAGTAG
This sequence comes from Azolla caroliniana, assembly GCF_043228905.1. Classification (NCBI taxonomy): domain Eukaryota; kingdom Viridiplantae; phylum Streptophyta; class Polypodiopsida; order Salviniales; family Salviniaceae; genus Azolla; species Azolla caroliniana. Next base: position 19,081,544 of record NW_028230450.1, on the reverse strand, counting down.
CACACATGCACCAAAGCAAGATTACAATAGAAAGATCTCTCATCTATGCAAGAACTTACAGACCTTTATGAGAAAAGAGAGAAAGAAAGAAAGATGTATCAACTTCTCTTAGAGGTCCAAAGGAGTCACGAGACTACGAAGAGGTTACAATTGAAAGTTTTGTTCCATAAGTAGAACCTTTACAGATCTTAAAGTGAAAAAGAATGTGTGAAAGAGGGAGAGATGTATGAATATCTCTACGGAGATCAAAATAGACCAGATGATACATTGCCATGAAAAGCTTTTTCTCACTCTATGCACAATCTACATATCTCTAGATGAAAAGAAGACAAGTTGAGAGAACAATTCACAGATCTTTTGGAAATAAAAGGATAGAGAGTTAAAAGATCAAATTACAGATACGTAGGATATAAAAGAGAGATAAAGAGAGCACTCACGGACTCTAGGAACTTCTCAGGAGTTCCATAATCCTTGATGGAACCCTTTTCAGCAGGGAGAACGAGGACGGCAAGGTTACTGTTGGCATCGAAGTTGTCTTCATATCTCAGAACTGTGCCGGGAAACTCTTGCTCCTTGCTAGGGTTCCACTTGGCAGGAATGCTGACCTTGAAGCCATCACCAGTGACAGGAACAAAGCCTGAGTCTTTCTTGGGAGCAGCGAAAATGTTCGCTGAAAGAGGAAGATGTGTTAATAGCAAAATGAGAACTGAAAGAACGACAAAGAAGCAGATGTCGCAGAAACGAGTGAATCCAGAAATGGAGGAGGTGAAATGCAGAAGAGAAAGGAGCCAATTGCAAGAAAAACGAATAAAAATGCAGCAGCAAAAAGCAAGGATAACAGTAAGGGGAAAAGGGAGTAAACGCAGCACAAATAGGTGAAGACAGCAAGAAAGTAAACGACGAAGATGATCATAATCATGATAGTGCAGACCAAACCAGCAGAAATGAATATGCTAGAGACGATAATGAGGATGACAATGCAAAATCACAAAAACGCGGAGAATGGAAATTGGAATGAAGAATAAGTAAAAGGAAAATCAGAAACAAATAAGAGGAATAAGAGGATGGAGGAGGAAGAGGAGAAAGTATAAATGAGAAAGTTGAAAGTAAAGAATCAGATCATATTGAATATTTTGAGATGACACTTACCTGCATCTCCATAAGCAGCTAGAGCTGGAGCTGTAGATTTTTCTGCGGCTGTGACTATGGCGAGAGCAGCAGCAGCGATGGAGAGCGCAGATCGACGAGATATGGTAGAAGAAGATTCCTTTCCCTCGACTGAGGATTTCTGAGATCTGCAGACCAGGAGCGATGGAACGGAAGGTGGAGCTGAAGTAGGAGGTCGGATGGAGGAGGAGGTGCTCCGAAAGACAGGAGATCCAGCGATGGAGGAAGAAGAACAGGAAGAGAGGTTGGAGAAAGAAAGAGCAGCCGGAGAAGAAGAAGAAGAAGCAGAAGAAGCCATGGATATGGTGAAGGAGAAAGAGAAGGATATGGCGATGGCGATGGCGATGGCGATGGCGATGAGGAGCTCGTCTGCAGCTGCTTCTTCTTCGTTCTCGCGGAGTGATGACGTGGCATTTTCGAATTTTGGATAATGGGCCCTTGCGTCCTATTGGCTAGACCCCCTCGCCACGTCATCGCCCCCCTCTTATCCTTCCTTCCCTTTTTTTCTATCTTTTCAGTTTTCGGTCCTCCCCTCTCCAGACACGTGGCAGTCTGCACGCCCCAGCGACCGCCACGTGGCAGGTTCAGGCCTTGCTGGCGACCACGTGTCAGACACCCCAGCCAATGGCCATACGATGGGTGCCAAGTGGCACCTCCTGACCCGGCCACTTGGGTTCAAGCGCCACTGGTTATCCATGGCTTATATTTTATATCTAAATTTCCCGCATGTAGAAAGAGATTTGGAGGAACGAGAGTTCGAATCTCCTTCGGCACAAAGTATTTATATTTTTGTATTTACAATTTCCACACTGTGAGTTCGAGTCTCCTTCGGCACAAAGATTTATATTTTTTTGTATTTACAATTTCCACATTGTGAGTTCGAGTTTCCTTCGGCACAAAAGTATTTATATTTTGGTATTTACAATTTCCGCACTGTGAATGGGCAAGTAGAAAGATATATCAATAAAGGACCAGATTGAGTAGTGTGATGTGTTTGTTCTCTTTGATTATGGCCTTCCTAATAGTGGATAACAAAAATTTAAAATACCCTCAAACGAATTTTTGCGTTTAGATAAAGCTATTCGAGCCGGATGAGGGGAAACACTCATGTCCGATTCCCTTCTATAACCCGAAATTTCGTATATAGAAAGATCGTTGGCAATTGCCTTTGTACCTCAAATTGGAGAGAAGTAATGAAAATGTCTATTTCCACAAAGGATCAATCTTTAAGTGACGTGAAGTAATGCATATCTAGTTCGAATCGAGGTATCATACATAATATATTTAGATCCCAATGGCAATAATCATATCAAACATGTAAAGTGTATTCACATGACACACCACACATAAAATAGTGCCCATGTAGCTAGGAATCGGCAACGGCTCGGCTCAAGCCTAAACCGTTTAGATAAACCGGTTTAGACCGGTTTGGCGGTTTGGCGGCTCGGCTCGACTCGGCTTAGGTTTGAGTCGGGTTAAACGGTTTGAGCTCGGCTCGGCTCGGCTCAAGTTGTGCTAAACCGGCTCAAACCGGCTAAGCCGATTATTAAAATTAGGTCACAGTAAAAGTTAAAACACTTAAAAAGTTAAAACACTTAAAAAGGTTAAAGTCTACAGTCTTAAGACTTAAGTCTTACACTACGACTCACAATCTACAGTCTACAGAGATCAGAGAGAGAGAGCTCGGAGAGGGGCTCGAGAGGGAGACTGATGTACCAAAACTTCAAATTAATATTCGTTTCCTTCTTGGTTCCTTTCTGCGATCCATCCATATCCACTTTTTCTGGATGCCACAATACCTTTAGCACCTTGTTATCAGATTCTGCCAAACTGTGTGAAACAAACTACCCTATTTGGCATACAAAAGTGCTATGCTGATAGGCAATGATATCTGTAATTGTCTTAAAAATGGATAAAATACTGTGAAGCCCACTAATTTTGTTTAATATCCATCCTGGGAAGAAACCACAAAATGTACTACTTCTTGTTCTCAACATTGCCAACATTGTTCTCCAATAGTGTGCCAATATGACATGCGCATGGTGTATGACAGTCATTCAATGACTGGTACCATATCAAATCCTATGCTCGGGTCCTCGTGGGAAAGGGAATTATGGGACATTCATTACTCACAATAAAGCTTTGGCAGTGGTCTAGCTTGTAAATTGCTAGAACTATGAGACAACATCGTTGTAGTGGTGGAGGATTTGACTTGAAGAGAATGATCAACATAATGGTACTTAACAATTTGTACTTAATTGCTTTCCAAAGGTTTGAAATTGAGATGATCCAATATACTCATGGGCTGTAATCATATTGAGATGATCCGATATATCAATTTTTTGTCTTATTTTTATTGAATGAAAATTTTTGTCTTATTTTTATTGAATATTCAATGTTTTTTTAATTTATGTATAGGTACATACATAAACATGGAAGATAGCCAAGCTACAACTCATTTCTCTCCACCCACAGATGCAACATCAATATCTGTCCCTCGAAGCATATCAAGGACAAGAAAAAGAAGTTCATGGACCGAGCAACACATGGTCACCATCAAGGAGGGAGATGTATCTAAACGTCGATGTGCTTATTGTCACTTGTTATGGTCAAGCTCTACATCTACAGGTTCTATTGCTAAGCATTTATTAGATAAGCATAATATTAATAGCACATCACAACAACAAGCTTCTAATAGTGTTCTTGTCCAAACTCAAATAGATGCATCTATATCTACATTAGCTATATCTCGTACTCAAGAGAAGAGATTGGATAGCATTATTGTTAGATATATAGTTACATCAATGCTACCTCATGCACATATTGAGTGTCCTAGTTTTAAAAGATTAATGCATGATATCTTGCCCAATTATCAACTTAAATCAGCTCGTACACTTAAAAGATTAGTGTTACGAATGTATGTTGTTCTTCGTCATTTAGTTATTAGTTATTTGTCCTCACAAAGTTTTAGATATGCTATAACTTATGATGGGTGGACAAATAATAGTTTGAAAGGATTTTATCCCATGACATTACATTGGGTCTCTTTGGAGTCTAGTAAGCCAACTAGTGTGCTCTTAGACTTTCTAGATGTCTTTCCGGGAGATGGGGTAGGAAAACGTGTCGGGCAAGCTTTATTCTCGCGTCTAAAGTCATTTAATATCTCTTCACGTATTTTATCTACAACTTCTGATGGTGCTAGTGAGTCTCTAGTTGCATCAAAAGAATTGGCTCGATTATTACTTAGCCATCATGGACAAGAGATTTTACAACCATCACATATGTTAAGATGCATGGTGCATACCTATCAACTTGGTGTAAAGTCTGCATTAGAAGCTATTACTCCTTCTACTATGAAGTTAAGGAAGACATTACATTCTATACGTACAAGTAAAGTGAATAGAGCTATATTTAAAAAATATTCAAAAACCATGCATGAGAATGGGGAACATGAACCACCATGTCTAGATTGCATTACTAGATGGAATTCAACTCTAATTATGTATCAACAATCCCTAAAGTTAAGAGATGTCTTGATTTGTACCACAAGTGACAAGGCCATTGCTAATGAGTTCGTTGACTATACACTTTCCATAGAAGATTGGAATCATATACAAAGTATGGAACAATGGTTACAAGTGCCTGCCAAAATTTGTAATCACTTGAGTGGGTCAAAGTACCCAACCCTCTCACTAGCAGCGCTTGCCTTCAACCACTTATTATCACATTGTAATAAGTATATATCTATGGATATCAACTCCGTTGACTCACCCTCTGAGAAGATTACTCGTCAAGTGCAACATGAGGCTAGTACCAATTTCCTACAATATCTAATCAAGTACCAAGAATCTTTGAAATCTGTTCCATCTCGAATCACAATGTTTCTTGACCCTAGGTATGTGTTTTAATTGAAAATTTCCCTTTTTTAATATTTTTTTTGTACTAATAGTGTCTTATATTTGAATGTAGAGTTCCAAAACCAACAAATCCAATCGAGAGAGACCTTGATGTAGAGTTGGTGCAAACTGTTTTAACATCAGAATATCATGATCCTAATGTCGAAGATTCTCCACCCAATGATGCATGTGAAGGATCTCAATTTGAATATATGGAGTTTTGGTGTATGACCAATGAGAAATCTCATGATTCATCAATCCGGTCAGAAATTGAAGATTTTTTGAAGCTTCCACGATCCAAGACTACCATATCTGACGTTCTACATTGGTGGTTTACAAATAGGTTTCATCAATATTGCATCATATTTTATTAAACACATTTGTTGCTATTGTTGGTAATTAAGAAACACAATCTAACATTATCTTTTTTGGCCATTTGAAACAGAACTACTTTTCCAAGGATGTACAAAATGGCATGTGATTATTTAGCAATTCCAGCTTCATCGGTGCCTTCAGAGGAAGCTAACTCCGAAGCTCGTGATAACTTTGAAGATAGGTACCGGTTGCATTCATGCACTTTCAAGGCAGAAATGTGTATACGATCTTGGGTAGATTTGCTTGACAATGTAAACATTCCTCTACCGGAAGATATTAATGATGCCTATAATAGTTTAGATATCAATTTAGAAGAGATGATGGCAGAGGATGATGTTATTGAATACTTGTATTTGGACAAGTGAAAATGGTTGGAATATAACCAACTCGAACAACTAATGATTTCTTACACTTTTTGAATAGTAAACATTTACATTTTCTCATTGTAAGTTTTCTAGTCTTTTTTAAACTATGAGACATTTGTCTTGTTTTTCTTTAAATTCTTTTTCATTGATTTTGTTTTCATGCTATTGTTGGTACTAAAGAGACATTTTGATCCTTGCAAACTGTTTCAATCGTCCTTAAATTCACTAATTGTTCAGTGTTTTACTTGTTTTTATCGGTCTTCATCAAGTCTTTAGTGTTTTACTTGTTCACTAATTGTTCAGTGTTTTACTTGTTTAGGGTTAGGAGGATTTAACATATATTTCAATTTGTCAAGTTACAATAATCCAAACCGCTTCCCAAACCGCTTTCCAAACCGTTTCCTAAACCAGTTTAGACTAAACCGGTTTAGCCTAAACCAGTTTAGGGACTGGTTCGGTTCGGTTTGGTTCAAGTTTGAGAACCATTAAACGGTTTAGGCTTAGCTGGTTTGGCTTGGATAAGGCCAAACCGGCTAAGCCTAAACCGAGCCGTTGCCGATTCCTACATGTAGCATCATCCCCTTCCAATTTAAGGGGGCTTCCGAGTCCCATCATGTACTTCACAAGGACGAGAACTACTCAAGACCCACCCTTTTCCATTTATCTTTTTCTGTTTGTGTTAAATTGTGAAATCAAATGCATCATACGAGCAATTCTTCATACTTCTTTTTAGCGAGAATGTTGGGACATGGAGTGTCACATATGTCGACATGCATTGGAACTTTGGTCGAGAGTGATTAGGGGGGATTCTGTTTTATGTCAAGTAATGTTGCGTACAATTTTAACACTTAATAAGGCTTAGATAAGTGGTAAAAGCATAAAATATACAATAAACATGTTGCTCTTTTATCCTTTTTCAAAGTAAAGCCACTTGCACACACTTACAAAATTGTTTTCTTCCTCCACCCTCCCCAATTCCCCTTACACATCTGAATCTTAATGTTATATAGGTTTTTCTTCCTCCCTCTAGTTGAATGCATATATTTTTATCATAGCACCATTGTGTTTTTTGCTCAAATTTGAATACTTAAGTTTATGGATTCAATTTGACCATATGTGTGCATGAACATTTCATGCTCAATTTATATTGACTATCATTGTGTGTTACTAAAGCAAGGCATTGGAGTTCAGAACTTGCCTTGTTGTTCCGACAAATATGCATGAACTTTTATGTCTTAAAAATGCTTGGTAAAATCCTATCAATTTTGACACTCATGAAATTGTAAGGATGCACATGAGTTGGAATTGTCCACACTATGCACCGTTGATGACACGACAATCATATTTTTTTTGTAACAAAATTATAGTACTACATGCCACAATTTAATCCATCTATTGATAAAATGATAAGTATCAAGAATGATAATGTCTACACTTGACAAATCTTCAAATAGAAATGGAATTATTTTCTTCTCTAATGATTAACTTTCAAGATAATGTCCTTATAGTATGAGAAAATGCTTGATCTTATGGCCTTGTGGATGTGATATCTAGAGGTCCAAGAAGTAGATCTCCAAAGTTTTGATTCAAATTTTAGTGATGAAGTGCACACAAAGAAAGTGGATGTTCGTATCTTTCGGTTTAAATATTTGTTGTGCCATGATTCTTATTATTGCATGCTCTTTTAGCTTGTGTGTGAATAACACATTTTAACAAATGTATAACTTCATCGTGACCATGAAATTTGATAGCAATTTAATTTGATGTCACAATATACCCTCTATTATGCAACACCTACAATTAGATTCTCATTTTATGAGAGAGAGAGAGAGAGAGAGAGATTATATTATCGTCTTCAGAGGTCAAATATGACCTATGAGACCAAAAATATTACATTTCACGTGATACGTGTGAAGACGAGTAGCGACTCTCAATGTTCAAGAACTTTACCAATGAATGTTGCAATCAAGAGTGCACATTGTGGTTGTGAGAGAAATTCGTGCAAGGAGTGGGCTCGATCGAAGAGATGTAGAAAGCATGGTCGAATATGATCAAAGGCAGAGCATTGTATCAAAGTGTGATACTCAGACTCTCGAACTTGTTTAGGGCAAAGTGTGCATAGTCGGCCACTCTCATCACTTGTGCCCCAACGCCTCGTCTCACATCTCAATGCGTGCGAGCTAAGTCGCATGGAAGCAATGGTTCAAATGGCAGATATCGGGATGGGCTCTAACATGTATCGATGTGTACGGCTTCCCCGTTCCGCGAAGAATATGATTTTGTAGTTAGGTGCAACATTTGTAGTATAATGTGTGAAGCGTGAACCACCACATTTGTCCCATGTCATGATACATTGGCGTTTTAAAAAGGCATCATTTATAGAGGAATCTAGTGATGCATCATGAAGCAAGTGTCTTGCATCCCATCTACCAAACCATTTTTCTAAATCTTGCATCCAACCGGAACACAAAATTTTGCTTTTATGCGTCTTTTGGATATTTTTGCTTGCTTCCCATTCAATTCTAGGAAGTCGATGTGAGGGGTTTTTTTGAACCTTAAGCATGTATTCAACAACCCTTTCCATCCCATCTACCAAACCATTTTTTTAAATCTTGCATCCAACCGGAACACAAAATTTTGCTTTTACGCGTCTTTTGGATATTTTTGCTTGCTTCCCATGCAATTCTAGGAAGTCGATGTGAGGGGTTTTTTTGAACCTTAAGCATGTATTCAACAACCCTTTCCATGACCATGATCTCAATGGGAAGCGATCCTGTCTCAAGGAGGAGGAGGAGGGTGTAGGGCGTTTGTCTCTTAACTCATAGAAACTTTGTAAGAAAATGTTTTTTGACATTTTCAAACTCTTTCCACGTAGATTTAGGGATGCTACCGCCCCATACTTCCACCCCATAGAGAAGAACTGGTGTCACCAAAGTGTCAAAAAGATATTTCTTAAGGACCCAACACTTAATATCTACAAGATTACATGTGTTCTCAAATGCATAATATGCTCGCTTACCCGCCTCTAAGTGGCGTGTAGCACATTCATTCCATTTATGATTTGAAGGAACTTCAAGGCCAAGATATTTGAAGCTTTCCACATATTCAAGTGGCTCATTGTTGTACATAATGCATGGTTTATCTCTTTTTTGGCTCTTCACAAGCATAATCTTTGTTTTAGAGCTATTGACACTTGATCTAGTATGCATGCAAAAAATTTCCAATGCCTTCATAAGCTTTTGTGCATCTCCTAAAGTATTTGCAAAAAGCACTACATCATTCGCATATAACAAAAGCATAATCGCAACATTCCCAAACACAACTTCTTCAACACATTCTTCATTTACAAACTTGGTAACCATTTCTTCTAATTCATCAATGCATAGACCAAATAATGTTGGTGAGAGTGGGCATCCTTGCTTAACACCAATATTGCTATTGAAAAAATCTGAAAGTCTATCTCATACGCACACAACATATAACCTTCTCATATATTCGGGAAATTGCAAGCATATATTCACTTGGCACCTCAAGTTCTTCCATCCGCCTCCAAAGATGCTCACGAGGTACGATATCAAAAGCTTTCTTGAAGTTTACAAAGCAACAATATAAACCTTTACCTCTAAGGCGACTTTCCTCCATTAATACTCGAAGAGTGACAAGATGATCAATGGTGTTATGGTGTTTTTGAAAACCAGCTTGTCCATAAGCTCTCTTACCATTTTTTTCTGCCCATACACTTATCTTTGATTCCATTATACATCCAAATAGTTTTGCCATTAATGAGCCAACCATGATGGTTCGATAGTTGTTTACATAAATTACATCTTTGCCTTTATGTAAAGGTTTGATCCAATTTGTTGTACAATCATATGGCATACCATGTTGCAATGCATCATTAAACATATCGCATATCCATATATGTGCTTCCTTTCCCGTCCATTTGAGCATTTCAGCTTTTATACATTGAAGATCTCTTGCCTTTCGAGAGGCCAATTTCTTAAGTCCTATGCATATATCTTCAATTGTAAAGAAGGGAGACATAAGTGAAAGAGAACCATAACACGTCATCTTTCCGGCAAGAGATAACTCATATAAATTCTTACAATGCATAGACAAGTCATGAAGAGTTAAGTCACCATAACTCTCAACATGTTTCCCCTTTAGATTTCCCCAGAATTTAGCACATGCATGTGCTTTCTCTTGCATTTGGAGAAGTTGTTGAGTAACTTCCCATATTCGTCTCTTTCTTTGAATAAGCCTTTTATAGTCATGCAAATGCTTTTGGTAATTTTCTTTATCCTTAACTACATCTAAAACCATAAGGCACTTTCGAGCTTCATGACAATCTTTATCAAACCATTTTTTCTTACATTTCTTGGTGCATTTCCATGATGTGCGGTTGGTCAAAAAACATTTGTTTGTATAAGAGAGAATGACATTCTTAAAAGCTTCCCATTTGCATTCTAGTGTGGCACCATGTTGTGTCTTTGTCATTTGTAACATATCCTCAACCATATTGGAATACATGGGCGCTCGCTTAAGATTCATGTTGAAGTGCATTTGTTTACTATCTTCAATGACCTTCTTGCAATCAAACCTATGCATACATTTGAGATCAATACATAAATTCCTATGATCGGATTCTGGTGTCCATTCCCCCAGTGAGAATTTATGCATACGATCCAAAATACCTTCGGAAAGTAGCACATAGTCAATCACACTATTTCCATTGTGTTTTCTACATGTAAAGCTGTTAGTATTGGGCCATAAGGAAACACCATTTGCAATAAGCAATCCGGTACTATTGCACATTTGTAGGAGTAGTTTCCCAAATTGGTCTGGATCTTTTTCATCGCTAGAGAGAGAGAGAGAGAGAGAGAGAGAGAGAGATAGATAGATTATATTATCGTCTTCGGAGATCAAATATGACCTATGAGACCAAAAATATTACATTTCACGTGATACGTGTGAAAGTGAGTAGTGACTCTCGATGTTCAAGAACTTTACCAATGAATGTTGCAATCGAGAGTGCACATTGTGGTTGTGAGAGGAATTCATGCAAAGATTGGGCTCGATCGAAGAGATGTGGAAAGCATGGTCGAATATGGTCAAAGGCAGAGCATTGTATCAAAGTGTGATACTCAGACTCGCGAACTTGTTTAGGGCAAAGTGTGCATAGCCGACCACTCTCATCACTTGTACCCCAACGCCCTGTTTCACATCGCAATGCATGTGAGCTAAGTCGCATGGAAGCAATGGTTCGAATGGCAGATAACGGTATGGGCTCTAACATGTATGGATGTGTGCGATTTCCCCGTTCCGCAAAGAATATGGTTTTGTAGTTAGGTGCAACATGTGTAGTATAATGTGTGAAGCGTGAGCCTCCACATTTGTCCCATGTCATGATACATTGGCGTTGCAAAAATGCCTCATTTACAGAGGAATCTAATGATGCATCATGAAGCAAGTGTCTCGCATCCCATCTACCAAACCATTTTTCTGTATATTGCATCCAACCGGAACACAAAATTTTGCTTTTATGCGTCTTTTGGATCTTTTTGCTTGCTTCCCACGCAATTCTAGGAAGTCGATGTGAGGGACTTTTTTGAACCTTAAGCATGTATTCAACAACCCTTTCCATGGCCATGATCTCAATGGGAAGCGATCCCGTCTCAAGGAGGAGGAGGGTGTAGGGCGTTTGTTTCTTAACTTGTAGAAACTTGGTAAGAAAATGCTTTTGGACATTTTCAAACTCTTTCCACATAGACTTAGGGATGCTACCGCCCCATACTTCCACCCCATAGAGAAGAACTGGTGTCACCAAAGTGTCAAAAAGATATTTCTTGAGGACCCAACACTTAATATCTCCAAGATTGCATGTGTTCTCAAATGCATAGTATGCTCGTTTGCCCGCCTCTAAGCGGCGTGTAGCACATTCATTCCATCTATGATTTGAAGGAACTTCAAGGCCAAGATATTTGAAGCTTTCCACACATTCAAGTGGCTCATTGTTGTACATAATGCATGGTTTATCTCTTTTTTGGCTCTTCACAAGCATAATCTTTGTTTTAGAGCTATTGACACTTAATTTAGTATGCATGCAAATTTTTTCCAATGCCTTCATAAGCTTTTGTGCATCTCCTAAAGTATTTGCAAAAAGCACTACGTCATCTGCATATAGCAAAAGCATAATCACAACATTCCCAATGGCAACTTCTTCAACACATTCTTCCTTTGCAAACTTGGTAACCATTTCTTCCAATTCATCAATGCATAGACCAAATAGTGTTGGTGAGAGTGGGCATCCTTGCTTAACACCAATAGTGCTTTTGAAAAAATCTGAAAGTTTATCTCTCATGCGCACACAACATATAACCTTCTCATAAATTCGGGAAATTGCAAGCATATATTCACTTGGCACCTCAAGTTCTTCCATTCGCCTCCAAAGATGCTCACGAGGTACCATATCAAAAGCTTTCTTGAAGTTTACAAAGCAACAATATAAACCTTTACCTCTAAGGCGACTTTCCTCCATTAATACTCGAAGGGTGATAAGGTGATCAATGGTGCTATGGTGTTTCCGAAAGCCAGCTTGTCCATAAGCTCTCTTACCACTTTTTTCAGCCCATACACTTATCTTTGATTCCATTATACATCCAAATAGTTTTGCCATTAATGAGCCAACCATGATGGTTCGATAGTTGTTTACATTATTTATATCTCCACCTTTATGTAAAGGTTTGATCCAATTTGTAGTCCAATCGTACGGCATACCATGTTGCAATGCATCATTAAACATATCGCTTATCCATATATGTGCTTCCTTTCCCGTCCATTTGAGCATTTCAGCCTTTATACATTGAAGATCGCTTGCCTTTCGAGAGGCCAATTTCTTAAGTCCTATGCATATATCTTCAATTGTAAAGAAGGAAGGCATATGTGAAAGAGAACCATAACACATCATCTTTCCGGCAAGAGATAACTCATATAAATTCTTACAATGCATAGACAAGTCGTGAAGAGTTAAGTCACCATAACTCTCAACACGTTTTCCCTTTAGATTTCCCCAAAATTTAGCACATGCATGTGCTTTCTCTTGCGTTTGGATAAATTGTTGAGTAACTTCCCATATTCTTCTCTTTCTTTGAATAAGCCTTTTATAGTCATGCAAATGCTTTTGGTAATTCTCTTTATCCTTAACTACATCTAAAACCATAAGGCACTTTCGAGCTTCACGACATTCTTTATCAAACCATTTTTTCCTAAGTTTCTTGGTGCATTTCCAAGATGTGCGGTTGGTCGAAAAACATTTGTTTGTACATGAGAGAATGACTTTCTTGAAAGCTTCCCATTTGCATTCTAGTGTGGCACCATGTTGTATCTTTGTCATTTGTAACATATCCTCAACCATCTTGGAATACATGGGTGCTCGCTTAAGGTTCATGCTCAAGTGCGGTTGTTTATTATCTTCAATAGCCTTCTCACAATCAAACCTATGCATACATTTGAGATCAATACATAAAGGCCTATGATCTGATTCCGGTGTCCATTCACCAAGTGAGAATTTATGTATACGATCCAAAATACCTTCGGAAAGTAGCACATAATCAATCACACTATTTCCGTTGTATTTTCTACATGTAAAACCATTAGTGTTGGACCATAAGGAAATACCATTTGCAATAAGCAATCCGGTACTATTGCACATTTGTAGGAGTAACTTCCCAAATTGGTCCGGATCTTTTTCATCGCTAGAAGAGCGGTTATACATTTGCATATCCTCTTGCATCCTTGAGATATGTGGCATGAAAGATTCTTGTGAATCAAGTTGGAAACTTCTTGTACGAGCATTCATGTCACCAAAGACAATAACTTCCCCTTTGGATTTGAAATAAGCAATATCATCTTCTAGATTGGCAAACGGTTGATCTTTATCCAAACAAGCATAAAAGTTAGAATCTTGATGAGGAATGTAACATCCAACAACAAAAGTGGGCAAATCATTAGGTGTTTCTATTTTGAGCCATATGTAGCATTTATTTTCATCATTTTTTATGATTGACACATATTTCTCTGTTTCCTTCTTAATCAAACATGCCACCCCTCCTTGTCCTCTTCTTTGTCTTGGATTTTTCTTCCATATCAAAGAGTGTACATTATAGTTTCCTAAACCTTGAATCCTTTGAGTATCATGCTCCCATGTTTCAACAAGAAGTGTGATATCCGAGTCATTGGTGAACTCCTCTATTCCAAATCCCGCATTCCATGGGTATCCATTGCAATTCCAAAAGCATAGTCGTAAAAGGCGTGGGTTAGTCTCATAGATCACGTGTCCCTATTTGCCTACATTTCCATCTTTAGGCACATCCTTAACCTTGTTTTTCAATCTTTCTTCATATGCTTTACGACGAGCATTTTGTTGTGAGATAGTACGATCTTCACTCACAAAGCATTGTGTACCTTTGAGGTATACCCAACTATTTTCGAGTATGATCCGCCGCTTTGTATCATCTGTCATTGTGCATACAATAGGCCTTTCTCCGGAGCGAGTAACACCATGTTTCCCAACTCGGTGTGCCCCATATACATTCACATCTGACATCCCATAATGCATGCTAAAAAATTCACCAATGGCCTTTCCAAGGGATGCGGGTGTTTCCATACTCTCTTCTTTAATCCCACGGACGACAATGTTCTTTGATCGTCGTTCGCGTTCTTTCAATTCTCGGACATCTATGCTTTCTATATTCTTCTCTTGATGCATCACATGCATATTAGATGAGTTTGATAACACATCCCCACCACATACATCGGCCCATGACTTCGTTGTACATACATTTTTCATCTCACTTACATCCCGCCTCATTGTATCCAATTTTTCTTCTTTTAATGCTTCCTTTAACTCAAGCTTGTTAAGGCGCTCATTTGTTTCAAATGAAGCTCTTTTACATTCTTGAATCTCTTCTTGAAGTTTTGCAACCACTTGTTTAAGACTTTCATTCTCAATGACAACACTTTGGAGCTTAGAGAGAGAGAGAGAGAGATTCTTCCCTTGGTGGAGTCACGAGTGTTTGCTTGCAAGTTGCATATTGGTGATTTAACTTGTCCCCCTACCCATGTAGCGGTGCCACCACTTGATTGCGCTACCATTGTAGTGTTTTCCACACACATTTAATGATGTAATTGTGCATTCTCACCTGGAAAAAGGAGAGATTTTTAATATTGATTCGTGGAAAGAAGAGAGACAATGGTTTTATAATGTCCATGGGAGAGGTAATTTTGATAAATTGCACACGGCTAGGATTGGATTCTATTAGTAGTATGACATTTTGATGTTGCAATGTAAAAAAAAACTACCAAGCTAGCAACCCAAGAGAAAAAGACACTATGTCGAGAGAAGCATTTGCATATATGGAATCTCTTGAAATGAAGGACATCCTTAGTGAAGGCTTTAATGTCAAATTGTATCAAAACCATGCTATTGTTCTTTTGGCTATGACCATCCATTGGATGATACAATACTCTAAACGCTTATTTGTCCTCTGTTTTTGGTGAACTAGATAGATGAATTGCAAAGGCACGTGGAATAGTTGTTTGTGCAATCGGGGCCCCTTCCATCTCCATCCTCACCACACATGAGCCAACTGGAAAGGACGGGGACAAAAAGGATAACTATTCCAAATCATCACGAGTCTTCGAGGAGGAGCAAGGGATCGAGAAATTGTTCGCATGGTTAGTTTTTTTCATTCCTCGAAACGGTAGATGACACTCTTGTATCGGTTTGTATACTAATTCAGTAGTTTGGGACAAAAACTGCGATGCTCAACCAACGATGCATCGAGAAACCTCGATCGATCGCTTCTACAGTTTGTGCAAAAGAAGCCCTATCAACAACATTTATGATATAAAGCAGAAGACGTTCCCTTGTCATGAGTGCAATATCGCATGACAGAGTCAGAGGCGAGTCTGGTGCCGAGACGAGGAGCGTGATAAGGAAGCCTGGGATGACATGACACGACACGACACAACACGACAACACAACACAACAAAACTCCACGCAACACAACACAACTCGACATGCCATGGCATGACACAACACGACCCAAGATGAACCGACCTGACACAACGCAACAAAACTCCACGCAACACAACACAACTCGACATGCCATGCCATGACACAACACGACCCGACACGAACCGACCTGACACAACACAACAAAACTCCACACAACACGAACCAACACAACCCGACCCGACCCGACACGGCACGACACATGAAGAAGGAACAGAGAGAAGCACGAGGAGCCGATAGTGTGAAGCCAGGGAGAGAGGGCTAGGGTGAAAAGACTTGTTGATGAGTAGTAGCACCAAATTTCAAACATGAGCACAAGGGGGCAGAGAGAGAGAGAGAGACAGAGATAGAGAGAGACAAAGACAGACATAGAAGAGAGAGTAAAGAGATTTCAAAACATTAGGACTTTTGGCAAATTGGGAGGAGGGGGGGGGGGGGGGGAGAGGAGGAGAGACTGAGTAGCCATCATTAGGGTTTCCTCCCTGTTGAAAGCATCATTCCCTCCCAACTACGTTTAAATCCTAACCAGGAAGAGAATCCTAGGAATAGAAGCTCCTTCAAAAGCCCGCTCAATCAGATCAGTGAAGGAAGAAACGCCCAGCATTTCCCCATTAGGAATTTGCTTTTTTTTTGTGTGTGTGTGTTTCTCTGGATCAGAACAATCAATTCTTGCAAGACATGGCTGAAGATGTATTCTCACACATTTCTTCGAACTCTAACCAGTCTGATCCATCTCTGCCTCTTAAAATAGCAAAACTTGAGGCGAGAATGGCGGGAAAACCCACCTCTGCATCGAATTGGCAAGGGTCTTCTCAGTCTTTACCTGCGCCCTCAACAACACAGTCTATTCCTATGTCTTCCAGTGATTCTGGAGACGAAGATGATGTAAGTTCAGCTCTTTTTTGTTGCTTTATTAATGCCTTGTTCATAGATGCAGTTCTAGGATAAACCTAATTATGCAAGTGGTCATGTATTATGTGGTAAGATCTAGGATGAAGCCTAATCATGTATGTGGTCTTACAGTTCTTGAAATGCAAGCAAATGTGTTTTTTGGTTGTTTAAATCAATGTCTTACTGCTGAAACCCAAGTTCTTGTGTGTTGCTTTATCAATGTCTTATCCTAAATACTATGTTCAACAAAGTGATAAGATGACTACGAATATCGTGCATATATCTCTGTATTGCTTGAAATTCAAGTACTCCTCTGTTGCTCTAAAAATTTATCATTCTTAAGTCCAGGCACAGGTTTAATGTCTTATTCTAGATGCTAGGTTCAAGTCTCAATAAAGATATAGGATGAACCTAAACTATGCCAGTGTTAATGTATTACTTTAAATGTTCAACAATGATATATTGTGAACCCTAATTTGCAAGTGATTATGTGGTTGTACTTGGAATGACCATCTGATCATGATCAAGAAGCTACATATTGGTAGCTTGTAGAGACTATGATATTGTACGGTTCCCAAATTTCATGAAGAAAGTAGGGAGCCATACAACGTGAATCAAAGTGCCTCACAATGATGAGTTTTATCAACTCATATATATACTGTCAAAAGGAGTGTATTAATCCTCTATTCTCTAAATTTCCTATAGAGAATGATGAGGCTTTGAATGTTGGTCACAAATCGAGTGAGGTTTAACGAAGATATTGGATGAATCATAGGTTTCTAAGTGATCACGTGCTACTTGGAATGTAAAATTAAGCCTACTATAAAAGTAGCCATTTATCATTTGAAATGATCAGTGAAGGTATCTAGTAAAACTTAATTATGCTAGTGATCAGCATTAAAAACAATGATCATGATTGCTATGCTACATAGTTTTTGTAGATCCATCTCTAAAGGGATAGATCTACATTTGTTCAACTCCAAATCTTTGCTAACTAGAGATCAGATTTTGGTTCCACATTGCAATTAGCCTGCCTGTGAAAGGTATGAGACTCCATAGCCCAACTAGAACTAAAATAAAAATGTAGGATTGGTAACATCAATGTTCACTCCTCTGTGTAAGGTCAAAGCGATGACACATAATGGCAATACAAACAAAAGCATTTGCAGCAATTCCCAACTAGAGGACCGATGGTCTGTTCTGGTACTGATATGATGTTCTTATAATGGATCATCTAGTTGTCAACCAGTTGTAGTGACACCTCAACCATGTTTGTGATACAAGGATACAAGCAAGTAGTTAGAGTAGGTTTTTCTCAGAGGGATGGCTAACATTTGGAAACTTTCCAATTTTATGTTAGTTCCACCTACCACATGAACTCATCATGATGATTTCCACACGTTTTGTAACCTGTATCAACCAGAATCCAGAATCTGTAATCATGATACTAATTCAATGTTTATACTCCGTAGATGGAAAAAGTCTAAAGCTAATGTCTCTTTTTATCTGTTTTCCATTGTTCTAGTTGTTTTTCTAGATTTAGATTCATTTATTTTCATGTAGGGTGCAGAGGGATTTCTTATTCGAGCAAACCCTCTGAAAAGAAAGATCTATACAGATGGAGAAGAGATTACAAGTCAACAGGTGACCTGTTTTCCATTTTCTTTTTCTTCTACAGGGATGCATGCCAATAGTATGTTTTGAATGCAAATACGTTCTATGATGTGCATCTAGGTCGAAGTTGATGGGAAACAATTTCCTTCTTTGGATGAGAAAAGTATCAAAAGAAGTCGTGATAGAAACAAGGGCAATGGAGGTCGAGAAAGGAACAATAGAGTCAAGGATCATATTTCATCTCCTAACGAGGAGATGATTGATGGCCATTCAGACAACATTATGAAAGTATGCCATTTCTTAAATCTATCACATCAATTCCGTTTGATTATGATGTTTGTGCTGTCCAATAAAATTGGTGTGCTGTTTGAAATTCTGATTGAACTGTTTTATTGTGTAAAAAACTCATGTGGGTTTTGGTTATAACATTAAAACTCATTTTATTTGATAAGCTATTCTAGTTCTACTGCTCTGTGGTAATACATCAGACCAATATCTATATCTATATATTTATTTCTCTTTCAAGTGCATTGGCCTATTGTTGTTGAATTCCAAACATTAACCTGATCCCTCCAATCACTCAAGGCTTTGATCAATGAACATATTGTCTTGTCTTCAGCGATTCGGACTTTGTCAACCAACCACTGTCAGATGATGCAAGTCACTTTACTTCACAGCAGGGCACTCAATTAGTCAGCGATTTGATTGAAAAATAAACCTATGAGTCTTTTGCAACATGCGTAACTCATCCAATAGATCAGTTACCTGGCTTGCGAAGAGGCTTATGAAAGATTTTTTTTTTCATTCTTGTTGATTTGACACCAATTGCTGCTTGCACCTGTCATGGACGACGACCATTCTTGCATCTGAGTGTCTGATATTCCAATCTTAGATATAGGCTTCTTCAGTCTTATTAAAGAAAGTTAGCCCTATCAAAATTCTTTGCAAGCTGATTATTCAGGAATTTTCAATCTCCAATTCTTGTTTACCAGAATTAGAACTTAAATGTAGATCAGGGCTAAATTTTGGAAAAATCCCTTCCAAATTTGTTCATACTAAAGCTTGAAGAAAATGTATAAATTGGCTTGCCTCTACTATTTCATCTCAAAGCAGCATAAGCTGTTTGTTCCCCTCCCCTCTCTGGATGCTAAAATAGATATCTTTTTTTCTGGTATGAGTTTCTTTTAGTCTTTCTATAAGATTTGCTGAAGATTAATGCAACCTCGTAGCAGATCAGAAAAGTCAATATAACCTCAATAATCTGGCCAACTAAATGCTCTCCTCTTATTTTGCCTCTTTTAGCCTTGGCATGGAAACCCATTGATTTAAGGGTCATGGGAGGGAAGATCATAAGTTCTAGAGAGAAAAGGGAAATAGGCTTTCAAGAAAGCAGGCTAAATCAGTTTTCAAATCACAGATTTCAAATAGGTTGCAGTAAGGGTTTCATCTGGAAGTGAGGTTGAAATTATGGTATTTTGAGACAAAATTTGTAATCTGATAGGCATGGAAGTATGTTTTGTAACATTTTGATTGAAATGTTTATGTCCCATACTATTTCCGCTTGGCATGAATAATACATATGACATAGGATCTTCTATCTGGTTTCAATAAACCATCCAATCACCTTATGTCAAATAGAGTAAAAATTGTCATATCATATGTATGTTTTTGCCCATGAATTTTATTGTTTGTCCAATTACTACTCTCAGTATATGTTAGTGTCTATTAGGTAATTATGGCAATATAGAATTATGCTAATTATACGGATCTCTGCCTGCTGGTATATTTTAGAAATGGATATTTAAAGGTTAAATTGTGTGCGAACAATGGAATATTTTCAATTGATGGAAAAGATGACATAACCTATATATGATCAAAATCCATGGATTTTATTGTTTTCTTTTGGAAATGAGCAGGAGTTAGAATCGCTGAGGGCTAAGTCTAACTCCTTGGAAGAAGCACTTCAAAGAGTTAGCCAGGAATTCTCAGATTGCCAGCAAAGCAATAAACAATTGGAGAAGGTAGTTTCTGGTTATGTAGTTGGTATTTTCTATAGTCAACCAACAAATACAAGGATTTGCAGATGGTGTGTATGCTTTCTGTCTTAAATGTTGGAATGAGCTTGATAATTGGTTTATCTGTGTGGCAGCAACTTAATGATATCAGGGAACAAGAGCAACAGAAACACCAAAAGGTATTGTACTTGTGTATTCAATACCATTAAAGTTATTTTCTTCTCCTTGATATGTCTCGATTGAATTTTCTTTTCCCTTATAGCACATGAAGTCCATGTCAGAACTTCTAGTTGCAGTGGCTAACAGTGAACGCCAAGAGGCAAGGATGAGAATGCGGCATAATCTTATACGCCTGGGCAATGTTAGTGTTGTAAGGTGCTTATGATTTAACCTTCAGGAATCTTGTGACCTAGATACTAATGATGTACATCTGCATATTATGCACACATGATCACTATCCAAGAAAAATGAAGGATCACTATCCAAAAAAAATTGACTGGGAGTTCGCATTCATTTCAATTTATTCTACACTTTGGACACTATTGAGTACTCCTCAATAACTAGTCAATAATATTTTATGACGTCATGGCAGGGCAGGAACAGTTATTTCAGAAGGCTGGGAAGATGGACAAGCTTTTAAAGATATTCAAATGCAGCTGGTATGTTTCTTTTTGAATTTCAGACTTTATCTTTATGGTTTTATTGGTGATGTTTAGAACAAGATCAAAATTTTATGCATGATATTTATCATGTTCTGTGTTCTTAGAGAAGATTTAGGATTTAAAAGTGACAATAGTTCGTTCTACAATTCATAGAATGGACAATTTTAATTTTTGCAAATAGAGAATCATAGCGCATATAAAATTCTGTGTAAAATTTAATAGATACCTACAGTATTGAAATATTTATTTTCTCCTGCGACAAAGGCTGACTGAACTATTAATGTGGAGATCGTGTAGAATCAAAAGTTCCTATGCGTCACATGAGATATGTTCCTAGGTGAACATTCTTCATCTAGCCACTAAAAGTGTACAAGTAATGGGTATGATATCTATCCAAAGATGCTAACTAAAATATGGAAAACATGGTGCTAATGTGTGATAAAAGTACAAAAGGCCTGCTCTTTCAGGCCTTCCTCCATCCTGGAGGAGGAACTGCCGATTTTTTGAAATCTCGAGGTTTGAGATTCCACATCAACTGGGTGAGAAAAGACCCATTAGCCATCACTATTAGAGATGATAGCCCATGGACTTCATATTAGCAAAGGCCTCTTGCAAAATTTGTGAATGCAGAAGTATTGGCTGCATTATATGGTCATACCTGTTGTAAGCTCCTGTATTTGTAAAGATTACAAGCCATTTTAGTGTTGTGGACATTCATAATGTAACACTAACGATGACTTAGGGCAGCAGACCCTAATGCTCACAAAAGTTGCTTCCTACTATGTACGTCATATATATTTGTGTCCCTGAGCTGTGTTCCTGATTAAATATAGTAAAGTGTATGTATATATATATGTTTAATCTGTATGCACACACACACACACATATATTTGTGGGGCTTGAGTTAAGTTTGTGTGCTTTCAACATGACATTCTTTGCAGTCATCCTTCTCTTCTTTAGATTTTTTTTTTATCCTTTCTTCCATACGAAGATTAGCAGTTGAGCAGAGAAAGAGAAGGAAGGCTTAGTTTGTATACATAATTATTGTACATCTACCCAATTTTTGTGTATGGTGCAATTATGGGGTTGGATCAAGTTTGTATTCTTTCACCTTAGACATTCTTTGCAGCCATCCTTCTATTCTTTAGATTTTTTTATCCTTTTTTCCATATGAAGAGTTGTGGTTGAGCAGAGAAAGACAAGGAAGACTTAGTTGTCTCACCTAATGTTTATGCATCTACCTTCTCTGTTATTACTTACACACCAAATTCTCGAACATTGTTTGGTTTCATTTTCAAGGTGCACTCTCTTACCAGAATTGATTATTGGTTTTGGTTCATTTTTATTGACTTTGTGGTGTTGTAAAATTTCTTTATATATGTGCGTGTGTATGTATATTTATATATATATATATATATATATATATATATATACACCTTTAGGATCCATTTTTATGAGATGCATCCTCTGAAGTTGGCCATCTGGAAGTGAGCTATATCTTGTTCACTCTCAGCTGATTTCATAACGAAGAGTAAACAAAAAATAATTGTTTCTCAAAAAAGCTCCTTGGAACTTTTATTTTTAATTTTTTCTCTACCTTTAGTCTTCTTGTGTGGAGATAATTAGCTAGAAGTGATCTTATAGACTTGTTAGAATGTACAGTTGAGAATTTATGCAGGTTGAGTATTTCATCCCTTTATCCGCTCTTATTCATCCCTAAAGTTAGTGTTGGGCTTGCCCTCCCTTTTCCGTTTTTGGACAGAGGTCCATTTTGGAGCAGCGGGAAGCATTAGAGAAGCATCGGAAGCTATTAAGGAAGGGAAAACCAGGTAAAGACATTGATTAGCTGCTGGTCAGTAGAGAACTTACACCATGCTTGAAATTTGCTTTGCAGTGGACACCCTAAATTAGTATATGTTTACACTGTCATGGTATGGAGATTGTGAAAAAACCTAAAGCCAGATTTTTGGAGATATTGAGGTTGATTTCTTAAATATTAGGCTCTCTGGTTCCAAAGTAGAAATTTGGTTCTTCATTTGCAGAATAATAGCATTTATCTTTGCAGATATTCTTCCATGCTTGGCAATAATGAATGGAAACCTGTTTTTTTCAGATAAGACCGAACTTAGTGAAGGCGATCCTGCAATGATGGATGAAGATGTTTTGGTGCAGGAGGAGATGTTGAGATCACGTCTTCTTAGTATCAAGCGAGTTAGTATCCCAAGTTACATCTGTTTGTGTTAGAGATTTAAGGTGATTTAGTAATGAAGGCTGTGTTATAACAGGAGGAAGAAACAACACTCAGGGAACGAGATCGTCTTGAACTAGATAGAGCACAACATCTTCGTGAAATGAGGCGTATCAAGGATGAGGATGGCTCAAAATTTAACAGTTTTCCCATTCTCAATAAACGATATGCTTTACTAAATCTTCTAGGAAAGGGTGGGTTTAGTGAAGTCTATAAGGTATAGAATGACCAAATTCTGCAGATAAATACTAGTTCTAATAATAGTACAGATATATGATGATGTGGTATACTTGTCTTAATATAGTGAAGATGTGAAAACAGGCATATGACTTGGTCGAGTACAGATATGTGGCTTGCAAGCTTCATAGCCTCAATATGCAGTGGAGTGAAGAGAAGAAACAGAGCTACATCAGACATGCAATTCGAGAATACAATATTCATAAGACACTTGTCCATCCTCACATTGTGCGACTCTGGGATATCTTTGAAATTGATCACAACACATTTTGTACCGTGCTGGAGTATTGTAGTGGTATGGCTTGCTGTTTCAATAACATAATTCAATTAA
The DNA here is from genome assembly GCF_043228905.1 of Azolla caroliniana. Classification (NCBI taxonomy): domain Eukaryota; kingdom Viridiplantae; phylum Streptophyta; class Polypodiopsida; order Salviniales; family Salviniaceae; genus Azolla; species Azolla caroliniana. The sequence goes on along the minus strand of NW_028230450.1, from coordinate 19,057,668 downwards.
AAAGAGAATAATATCTTTGTGTGCTATGGGCACTGTATGTTGGTGTAGAGGTAACATAGAGGTGCCTATATAAGAATCTTTTGCTATGAACGATATACCTTAATTCTCTCATAATGGATTCCATAAGAATAAGAACTCGTCTGGTGCTTTACTCAAACAAATCATTTGCATGTATAAGCCTACACCTGCACTGGGGAACCAATGGCATAAGTATGGCTGAAGAACATTTGTGGAGGCTTTGTATGACGAAATTGATGATCTCCTATTTCATGAGCTGAGTTCTCAGATGCAAAATGATGTGTACAGGACAGGAGTTCTATGTCTCTTCTTTTTCTTTTCCTTCGGTTTTAATGAATGTGGCATGTAAGAACTTTGTGCCCTTACAAAAGAGAAGCTTCTTAATAGGAATGCCCTTTGGGAGCATCGCGAAATAGCAACTCTAAATGAACATATCCATGAGGGTGTTATTAAGTGCTTATTGATACTAAGCTCATTAGTTTGTATCCATTAGTTCATTAAGTCTTTTAAAATAGTCTGTTACATTGTCACACTATACCTATCCACTTTTTGAGTCAAATATGCTTCTTTTAGGTCTGCCTTCTTAGCTTTCCTTTTGTTTCATACATTATAGATGAAATGTGATTGATTGTAAAATCTTATTCACCATGGAAGTTTCTCTTTCTGAAGTATAGTTTCTTTAAGATGCACTTGTGTGGTTTATAGTTTTGAACTTAAAGCTTTAGATTTGATGGTTTCTGAAAGATATAGTGTACGCAGGGAAAGACCTTGATGCAGTTTTGAAAGCAACCCCAGTTTTGCCGGAAAGAGAAGCAAAATGCATTCTCATACAACTATTTTCAGGCCTTGTTTACCTGAATAGCCGGTCACAGAGAATAATTCACTATGATTTAAAGCCTGGAAATATTCTATTTGATAACCTTGGAGTTGCAAAGATGACTGATTTTGGGCTTAGCAAAGTTTTGGAAGAGGAGGTAGGCTCCCAAGGGATGGAGCTCACATCACAAGGTGCAGGAACCTACTGGTATAAAAGTTCATACTTTTCATTGTGGATTTAGTTCCTTTTTTTCCCGTTTTCCCTTTATCCTGTTAAGTACACGTCTACAAATAAGAACGCATACATATATGTAACTTACGTATGTATACTATCTCCCTGTGTAATTTTAGAGTTTCTGTAGGCGACCCATGATATTTTTAGGGTTTCAACTGTATTTTGTTTTAAGTTTCAGGACACTTTTGAGAGTTTGAGACTATAATTTTATAAAGTTCTTGGTGATGATGTATTCTGCTGACTTCGTATCTCATGAAACCTTGAATACAGGTACTTACCTCCGGAGTGTTTTGAGTTGAACAAGACTCCTTTGATATCGTCTAAGGTCTTCTCTCTCTCTCTCTCTCTCTCTCTCTCTCTCTCTCTCTCTCTTTCCGGAGTGTTTTTTTTGCAAACAATTTCTGTGAATATTAACAAGTTTCACATGACATATTTTGATAATTATCAATAATTGAATAAGGGAAAATCACCTTGAAATTTGGAGATTTTTTCTACTCCAATGCTCATGTCCTATGTCATTGCCTATTTTTTCTCAATTTTTCATGGTCACCCCTTTTCTGTCACCACTGCTAAAACCCTTCATCTTTCTATCGCTGATTGTAGAATTCTGATTTTGCTATAGGTGGATGTCTGGTCAGCTGGAGTTCTTTTCTATCAGATGCTGTTTGGCAAAAGACCTTTCGGGCATGGACAGACACAAGAACGAATCTTAAGAGAAGATACAATCATAAAAGCTAACAAAGTAGAGTTTCCATCAAAGCCATCGATTTCAAATGAAGCAAAGGTATGCATGTCTCTGATGTATGAAAATGAAATAACTGGCTCTAATTATATGAGATGAGATTGTTATTGATAAACCATTTTCTATTTTAGGAATTCGTAAGGAAATGTCTGACATATAATCAAGTTGACAGACCGGATGTGTTGACAGCTGCTCGAGATCCGTATCTGTCGTACGGCAGAGGAAAATCATGATTCTATGGCTCCAACAATGTATATTATGAGGTTGTTTAAAGGTGTACTTTAGGGCTCAGAAAAGAGAATTCTTTGTATATCTATGCTGCAAGGGTCTGCAAATGAAGCAGTGATGCATGCTATTCATTTTGATGGGCAATCTTACTGTCTTCATAATGGACTAGTTCTCGTGCTGTTACGGGGTTTGGCTATGTTCATGTGGCTGTTTCTAACTGTAGAATTGTTTTCGTCACCGTGGGCATCTACTCAAAATAGAAATTGTTTGAATCATACCAAGATGTGATAAATTTGGGTTGTTTCACAATTGATTTGTTGCCTCTACATCTGGTTATACTGTCTAATAAGATAGATGTTGAGAAAGGAAGGCTTATCTAGAGAACTGTGTGTTCTATGTGTTGAAACAAGAATGTCCACCATCATGTACTCTATATGTCCTATTTGTGTTGATAAATTAAAAGGCCATTGTCTGCTTCATAGTACTATGTTGCAAATTTGGATTACTTCAGCTGAGACTGCAAAAGCTTTTGGATGTGGTCCTTAGTTTCTATGAACCTAGTGACCTAGCAATCAATGTTGTTAGCGTCAAAGCTGTAATGGTAAGCACTGTCAGACCTGAAAATCAAAGTTTACCTGTTGTGTACTAGTAACTGAGCCGATTGATATGGCTTATTGCGTAAAGTATCTCACAGTTGACAGACCTAGAGAGAATGTGTGGAACATGTCTAACTAGGCCATCATAGCCCAATACTAAGAATCTGAGAACATGTGAGGTGAGGTTAATGTTTGAGAATTGAAGGACATGTGAGTCGACATACCTTGAGAGAGGAATTGGCAACAGTTTGGTTTTGGCTTAACTGTCTTAGCATTGGTAAAGTCAAATCGGATTGGTCTGAACCGGTTATTTATCTCTGGTTTAATATTATGTAGCTTCTTGAAATGGTATCTTTATTTTCCTCTCTCATAGTTTTTGGACAGTGTAGGGATGTGGTACCTTTCTCGCTCTCTCAAATGTACCTTTTTCTTTCAATAATACTCTTTCTTTGTTTCTCTCATTCTCTCTCTATCAGTTGAAAATATATAGATGACTTGAGTGGCATTGGTTTGGGTGGGTTAAGCAGTCGAAGCAAACTGAATCCAATCCAATTAAGAACTTCAAGTTTGAATTGTGTGGAATTGAACTGCTAATCATCAAATTGTTGAGCAATAGTTAAACGATTTGATTTAGGCTTGACCAGAACATTGTTGACTCCTACCTAGAGAGCATGTGTGGAGCATGTGTTTATCTAATCCATTACAGCACAATACAAAGAATTTGAGAACATTAGTTCTTGATGCATGTCCATACTTGGGGAAATTTATTGAGGATGGCTAACTAATTCCTAGGCTCACATCTAGACACCTATGCCCAAGTGAGTAGACATTTGTAAGACATTGAAAATAGAAACTAGGGGTTGGGTGGATGTAGAGCAAAAATGATGATCAATGACTTATTTTATTTCAATGCATGATAAATAAAAGAAATGCCCCTTTGGAATGGCCCATGTGAGGATACTTAAGTGTGGTAAGTTGTACTCCCTTTCCAACTTTCCAAGGCCTAGATGAGAGTAGAGTCATGAATGATGATGATACTCAATTAAAGAAGAAAGGTCATAGGAGATCCAAATAAGGAAATTAGGAAATACCTTTAGTTTACCTTTCACCTTCTACTTAGCTTTTTTTTGTAATCATTTTACAATTGTTGACTTGCAAGATTGGGAGTTTGCAAGATTGTTGACTTGCAAGCTTTTTTTTGTAATCATTTTACAATTGTTGACTTGCAAGTGTGATGAGTACAACTTTGGGCCAACTAAGTTCCAATATCCATTAGTCCATTCTTACATATTGTGTTCATCTCCTTCCAAGTTATCATTTAATCTAACAAGATATAATGGAGGGCCGTGCCAAGTATTTTCAGGGATTGGGTTCTTATGTGGTGGTTCATTAGAGTCATTGAAGGGCAAGAAGATCTAGTCAATGTTCTAGAGTGTGACGTTAGTCTGAAGGAACTTGCGTGATGCTTGATTGAACCCCTTGATCGTACAAAGTTAGAACTTGGCATACAACTTTACAAGCAAAAGGCTATTGTGTGGTTTCTTCATCATTAAACAAGTTTGTTAATGGCCACTCACCTTAATCAATGCTATGTTTTTTTTATTGTTGTCATGATGGCAGTGGTTGTTGGATATTGTAATTAGTGTTATTTTTAACATTCAGATTGAATATTCAGTGTCAAATATGCGTTTAGTATGATAATATCAATGAGAGATTGTGGTGATGTTGTCATTGTGAGGAAGTTGGTGTGGGAATATGTGGTTTTGTGATGTCAGTAGTCAACATCTTTGATAATGTTTGCCTTCATTGTTGTTGTTAGTCAACCTTCTTGTTAGCATCGATGATGGCGCGATAATTTGGTGCGTGGTGGCTAAGAAGATGATATGTTTGAACACACTGAGGGTGGGTCCACTAGTGTAGAGGGTGTGAAGGGTGAGATATGGTGTTTATAAGACAACTCATATTTATATATTAATCACTATGGGTTGCATGGAGAAGTAATGATGTGGAGACAAAGAAGAAGGTGATGACTAAGGAGGTGTGGATTTGTTGTCAAAACATGAGTAATGCTATTATTATGTGATTAATATTATTGTTAGTAGGTTGTGTTGATGTCAATGTTGTTATCTAGGTCTTGTAATTTGTCGTCATCCGGTAGATGTGTGCATTGGTTCTTTGCTAGAACATGTATGTGTAATTAGGGATTGGCAACGGTTCGGTTTAGGCTTAGCCGGTTAAGACTAAACCGTTTAGGGGTTTTCAAACCCAAACCAAACCAAACCAAATTGATCCCTAAACCGGTTTGGGAGAAAACAACACTACTATTACAATGAATATTCAACTTCATACCATAATTTTATTACAATTTATATTGAACTTCATAATTTTATTACAATTAAATCACTAAAATGGCTTAGCCAGTTTGAGCCAGTTTGGGAGGCTCAAGCCAAGCCGAGCCGAGCTCAAACCGTTAATGCAGGCTCAAGCCTAAGCCGCTTTAGCCAAACGGTCTAGGCTTGAGCCGAGCCGTTGTCGATCCCTATGTGTAATTAATCGTTTAGGCTTTGCTAGAGTACCCTTTTAGATTTATTGCAAGAGCTCTTTGCCAGAGCAAATGTATGTTTTGGCAAATAACATTTTCTTTTGTTTTTTGTTCTAACAGAAAGCATGATAAACATCATGAAGCCTATCAAAAGTCATTTTTTATTTAATTTATTGGATTAGGTTAGGTTATAAACTTATATATATATATATATATATATATATATATATATATATATATATTATTGTTTATTCTTTTATTTATGTATTTACTTCAATATTATTACTATTTATTGTTTTCCGGGAAATGCCTGTAGTATGTTTCCAACTTTGTCACCTGTTTGTTGATGAGGGTGAACCACTAGTTTCAATTCATAATCATAAACATGCATTATCAAGAGCATTGCCCCTCACACCTAGCACCAAATTCATGACCTATTATATATTTTTATTGATTATACATTATTATTCTATAACATGTATTGGGTGACTCAATCGAGTCACATGGGGTTTGTGGTTCAATTGAGTCACATGTGGTTGGTGATTCGATTGAGTCACATGGAGACAGATTTTGTTTGTTGTATATTTAAGACTCCTTATAAATGCATATAGACCTTCAAATTTTATTTGTTTATAATTTTTTATTATCACATTTTTTTATATACTAATTATATTTGTTGTACTTTATGGTTATTATTAGCAATGTTGTTATTGTTAATTGTGTATACACGTATATATTATAAATTATAATTATGATTAGTTATTTCTTAATCTAATTTATTATTCATTTATTTGTTATTTATGTTAAAATGGGAAGTCGTGGACTATGTGTAATATAAAAAAATCCTAAATGTATATGTATATGTTGTGGGTCTCCATTTGTTTAAATTTGTAGGCTAGTTTTGTCTCTAGGAAACTGAAAATGAGTATGTGATCTTCTTTTTTGCGTAGGTCAAAGTCTTATCCACCCACCAAGTTGTGTTGATTGGGTTGGGAATTGTGGTCTATGTGTTGACTTGTACATTGTAGGGATTGACTAGTTCACATATGGATTTCTTCTCATATCAATTTTTGCGTCCACTACTTAGTGTTGCCTTTGAAATAGCTTGACCTCAACATTGAGCATGTTGAAGAATTTGGCATTTTGTACATGGAAGTCCGAGTATACGTTACGGAACTAAAAACATTTGGGCATGTGGCCAATTGTTGTTTGGTTTTATGTATCCAAGAAAGTTGACATGATTGTACTATTGTCTTCTTGTTGGGCAAGGTAAGAGTCTTAATCACTGACTTATGCAATTATTTTATGAGGTTATGTTGACAGGGTTGCACATTGTGGATTGTGAACCACATTGTAAGGATCAAGTTTTTCGCGTATGGGTTTCCAATGGTATTGATTCCGGAAACCAACACTCATTGTTGCCTTGAACCATCTTTAACAATTCATGAGAGTCTTTGATTCTTGCTAGATTGCTCTAATGTAATTTACAATGTTCTCTTTATCAACAAGTTCATTTCATATCTTAGGTCGTCGAAAGGATAACTTAATTAGGTACCTACAATAGTGGTAGTTTTCACTTATTTTTCTTTTTAGCAGTGTGGTCTACGCGACTATGCAAGGGAAGCCTAAACTTGTGGCTCCCCGTAAGCCAACCTTGCATGGTTGTAGTGAGTTTTTTGTACATTCCAAATAGCTTCTTGACCTTATATGGTTCTTCAACAACCATTCCATGAACATTGAAGCATAACCCAAAGTGTGAAGCTAGTGGCATGTGCCCATATTGGGAAAATTCTACAGCATGTACTTACATGTACGTGGGAAGTCCATAACACATCATAGCAAGGCCAAGAATTTATCTTGAGATATTGTGGCAAGAATGTTTGTCAAGCACGAATTTTAGTATGTGGTAAGTTGCACTATGTTGTCCAACCATTCTACACACTTCTTGAAGCAAAACTATAACCTTTGAGGATAGGATTTGTTCTAGGAGGGGTATATTGACTTTGTCATATTGATCAAGCATTGTTGGCTACATCAAAGTTGTTAAACTTTCATTAGTTGTTGGCTTTTGTGTGCATCCTACAAATTGTTGTGAGGGCTCCATATAACCTTTTAGTGTGTTTCAATCAGAATGACAGTTCCATCCTAATATTTTCTTGTCACCAATACGTTGTGCATGTTTTTCTTCCTGCAATAACGCCATAAATTCCTTGATCTAGAGAACTGAGCCTTGGGGTTTGGATATGTTGCTTGCTTTATGGGTATTAAGGGAAACTCTTTAGGTTCAGTTAGGACATCGTTTTGGCATTGCTTCTCGGGTACAACATCAATTACAAATGGGGACTTGTGGAGCTATAATTAGAATGAGATGTTCTTTGTTTTTGCGACCGCTTATCAAAACTTAAACCTCATTTATTGTGTTGTTGTAACTTTTGTGTGAGGTGTCGAGCTTGGGTAACCACATTGAGATTGACTTCAAACCGGACAACGTTGTGCTTCGTTTATGAGCTCTCTAAGCCAAGAGGATCTTAGATGCAACGTTCACACATCATTTCTTTATGGAACCAATGCTTGATATCTTGGACTTATTGGACACCAATGACACTTTATGTTTATCTCATATCCTTTGCTCTGGTGTGGTTAAGTACCCTTAATTCACTTCTCCATGATATCTTATTCTTTTTGCTCATCATTAGTTTGATTTGTAATGCATGACTACTAACAATACAATTTAGATGGAAACAATGCATGAAGTCTAGTTGATCTTATGTGTTTGTGTGTATCCGTTTGCCACGAGGTGGAAACAATGTAGTGCTCAGGAAAGGGAGAAAGGAACAGAAAGACTTGTGGCATAATGCAAAAGTGCCAAAGGCATTATTTAGGAAATAAAGGAGACTTTTATTAATGTTTTAATCTCTTCTTAAACAATTAGTAAACTTGAGCTAGAGTTTAAACTCTCTTGACGTCTTAAGGTCTTATTAGTTATGAGCCTTATTATTAGCTTAATTTGCCCAAATCTTTTGTCTTAATCTTAAATGTTGGGACTGGAGGTTGTAACTCTTGAAGAGTACTCCCGTTGTTGTTGAATAACGGATTCAAAAAGAAGAGCTTAGCCTCACCAATGTGGTCTTCGTAGCATCTCAAGATGTCATAACGAAGGGGATAGCTAATCCAACCTATACATAGTATGTATGCTACTCGAAGATCACACAATACTTGTGTGGCATTAACTTTTGTGCACCCAAGTTGGACACTTCCCTTTATGTATTGATTGATAAGGTATCAATCATTGAGGAATACTTTAGAAGAGTAGTCCCCTTTTGTGAAAGATGGCAATCCTTATTTCAAGACATTTGTAAAGGTTAATTATTCCCATCCTAAGTTCTCTAGATATTCCCAATAATGTTAAGATTAGCTAAGAAGAGGGGGTTTGAATGTCCGTCATGTTGGAACTAAGAATGGGATGTTATACACATGGCTACGCTAGAATACAAGGTTGATTCTTTGAGTTGCGCCAAGTCCCACAAGTATGTGGCCATGTACGTAATGTTTTCAAGCAAGTATTGTACTTTGAGAAGAGAGGACTTTTTGAGTGAAAAGCATGTAGAACATACTTTTTGAGTGAAAAGGCTCAAATTTTTTTATGAGTTAGACTATCCAATTAAAGAGTTATAAGAGGCCACTCTTTGGAATGGTGTGTGCTAAAGTATCCCTTAGTATGTGGATGTCTCCTTCAAATGACTTGGAAGCATTGGAGTTCCTCAAATGTGGTGATTGCTATAAAAAATGGTAGATTGTAAATACCATGACTTCCAACCTCATTATTTGTCATAAATATATATGAGCTCATTTCCATAATATTAGATGCCTTTCTCTTTAGTTGAGGAGGGGCTTTCCAATGCAACATTCTACCGGAATTAAGGTTGAATATCATCATCAAATAATAGTATTTAATATAAAAATGTCTAAACTATGAATGTAGTGATGTGGTGTACACCAATTTCATGAACATAGAATACCAATATATCAATTCATATGAAAATATATTTTCACGAAAATGAGCCATAGAGAAAGAAAGAAAGACTTTTCAATGTCTTCAATGAACCAAGGATCTATGGAGATTATAAAATTTCTTATTTGACAACCATTTAACTACCACAGTTCGTTAATAGTCAACCTTGTTTTAGAGGTGTACTTGTTCTTCATAGAAATAAAGCTTCTTGATTCAATTAAGCCGAAAAAACAATTTAATCATCGTTCCGAGATGATAATGTACATGGTACTATGAGTGATGTGGATGTTGGGTAATGTTCTGCAATGCCAAATTTATCCATGATGTTATTGAGGTACTTTGCTCGAGATAGTGATAGTGTCCCTAGGCTCTGATTCCTTTGTACATATGTTCCAAGAAAATTCTCCAATAGTCCAAGATGTTTGATTGGGAAGTGATGTTGTAGCTCCTTGATCACCTCTCGTATCTCCTTTTTAGACGTACTTGCTATGTGCAAGTCATCTACATACACTCCTAAAATGATCAATTTTGGTTTTGTCTTTCTCACATATAAGTTTGGACTTGGGATTTAGCAAGAACTTATGTAGTTTGGAATATCATTCTCTTGCCAAGAATTGTTTTAAGCCAAACAATGGCTTGTTTAACTTGCATTCATAGTTAGGTTGCTTGACATCTTCCACCATTTTGGGTTGTTCCATGTAGATGCGCTTTTCTAAATCTCCATAAAGAAATGGTGTTCTGATATCTCTATGGTGCATTTAGAAGTTGAGGTAGAATGATATTACAAGCAATAGATGAAGAGACGTGATCCTCAATATAGGCGAGAAAGACTCATGATAGTTTATTCAAGGGATTTGGGAAAATCCATGAGCCACCAATCAAGATTTGAATATAATTGGGGTTTTATGAGCATCACACTTCTTGGTTTAGCCATTTGCAACTAACAATGTTGAGTTAAAATTTGCAACTCCTTGGATCCCTACATTGTTCCTACTAAGTTTCCATGATGAATTTGCCAATATGTTCTATTGTATACCTTGGTTTTGTTGCTAGTGTCCTCATTGTCCATGAATTGTGTAGTCAACCCATTGGTCATAGCTATTACAACACATAATATACATTTTTAATTTTTATGTGACAATCATTTGTCATGATCAAACAAATGCTACATTTTCCCATGACTAGTTTCTGTCCACAAAATGCAAATCTCAGTGCGGTTGACAAATTTTTATACTCCAACTCCTTCCAATATGTAAAGTGGTGTGTACCAACAATAGAGTAGACATTGTCTTGGCCTGGCAAATATTGGTTCTAGGTTATCTAGTTGAGACTAGCTAGAACAACGTGAGGCTCTACATCGTGATGAAGTAATTGGAGTTGTACTTTACAATGTACATCTATCAGCATTCAATGGATTCATTTGCAATGGAGGTGAGACAAGGTCCCACATTCCATTGTTTTGGATCCGTTGATATGCTAAAGCCAAATGGCATGTAACAATAATGACACCGTTAATCTATGTCCTCATCCTCAAGAAAGCCACAATATACTACTTCATGTTGCTCCAAGAGATGGCATCATTTCTAATAAAAAGGCAAGGTAGATGTTGATTGTCAAACCATCGAATTGTTAGCCCAATCAATATCTATGTAGCAAGATTGAGATGCCAACTTCATAGAGGATCTTGAGGTCAATAATGCCACTAACATATCACATTACTTGCTTAGCAAAATCTATGTAGTCATGTGGCATGTGGCAAGATCAAGATGACCGCTTCATGGAGGATATAAATGCAAATGATGCCACTAACAAACTACATTATTCCCTTACCATAAACGAGGTGTATGTCATCATGTGTTTGCATGAGCTAGCTATTGAGATTGATAATGTAGCTGATGTCAAAGTGGGTGACCAACAAATTGATCATACTCAATAGGATCACAAATGATGAATCTGGAAAACTGCTTGCAACTGCAAGATCCAATTTGCTAGGTTCACAATTAGTTTGCACTTTGCAAACTAATCGAGGTGTATGTCATCATGTGTTTGCATGAGCTAGCTATTGAGATTGATAATGTAGCTGATGTCAAAGTGGGTGTCATCATGTGTTTGCATGAGCTAGCTATTGAGATTGATAATGTAGTTGATGTCAAAGTGGGTGTCATCATGTGTTTGCATGAGCTAGCTATTGAGATTGATAATGTAGCTGATGTCAAAGTGGGTGACCAACAAATTGATCATACTCAATAGGATCACAAATGATGAATCTAGAAACTGCTTACAACTGCAAGTTCCAATTTGCTAGGTTCACAATTAGTTTGCACTTTGCAATTCCAAACTTGAATAATATATTGACAATATATTAATGGCATTGGGATGATAAGATTATTAAAAGGTCCTATTGAACAAGGTCATGATTGGTTTGCACTTGGCATATCCGAAGTTGAACAATAAGTTAAGAATATAATATAGCATTGCGATAAATAGGATTCTTAAAAGTCCCAACAGAGAGTTGTGATTAATTAGTGTACACTGTACCATTCCGAAGTTGAACAATATCTTGAGAAGGTGGATGCTAAGAAAATGCAAGAAAGCCACTAATGTTCAATAAAACCATATGTGAGGACAAGAAAGTGTTCTACCTTTCAGTCTCAAGAGCCACTAATTCTAATGTTCACACATGCTGACCCTTGGGCAAAGCTCTGGATTGTAGACAATCACTTCAGCCCTATGCACATAACATGCTTGCGATTGAGCTGCAACATACTCAATTGTAACATAATCAAGATCAAACAGATGATCCCAAACAAAATGTCCAAATTATAAAGGCTTCTGAGGTCATCTCAAGCACAAGATATGCATAAGCCACCAGAACCAGTGACTTTTTATTTCAATTTTTCCATATTTACAACAAATCTAAGTGGCCCCCGTGAAAAATCTGGAGTTTAGGGACCCTGCAAAGCAAGGCACTTCACATTCTGCTGAAAATAGAAAACAGAAAAAACCATACATTGCAAATTCTTCCAAAGAAAAAGACCACACAAATCTCTTCTCCTAAGCCATGGTTCGTCCATCCAGAAAGATCAAGAGATAATTCATTCTTCAAGTGAGTATTTACTGAAATGCTTAACACGAAAGTGCCACTCTCCTTTAGCTGCATCATATGATAGAATTTCAGCACCTTGATCCTCCGTTTTCTTCTCTAGTCTTCTCACAAACTTTTCTACTTCTGGCCCATCATGTAGATGCTGACCTGTCTTCTTATCAACACATTTCACATTCCATAGTGTAATTTCAGCAGATTTATTTAAGCCCATTCCGGGAGGAGGTTTTCTACTTTCATCCATATATACAAGAACCTCACATTTGTTAAACTGTATTATGCTCTCTATATCAAGCCCTCTAACATCAGTCTCCCCTAAGAACTCAATAAAACCATATCCATGTCTTCCGACAACAAAATTCTTCACACGGCGGCAGTAACCAGGTTCAGCGCGTTCTTTAGCAGCCAGTTCTTGTATTCTAGGTTGAATATAGTAGTCAGGATGTCTTAACTTAGGCATGACAGCTTCAATATCTGCGCCATGTTCATACGCAACTGCTGCTTCTCCTGCCCGATGACCCATCATAGAGATATATCCATTTCCCCTATGGATATGCTCCACACTTTGTTTTGTTGAAGCCTTTGGCAATGTTACCGTTTCTTCAATTGGGTACTCTGATATGATTGCAGAAGATCCTGAACCAAATTGTGGAGAAGCTGCATTGCACAGTTCAGTTTAGTGAATGAGATTCTTTTAGTGTTCATAATTCATGAATCAAAATCACTGCCTTCCCAAACGAAGTATAACTTACATTTTGTACTTCTAGGTTGCCAATTAATCTCCTCTGTTGCTCCAATTCCTATAAATAAAATGTAAGATATTAGGACATTCTATTCCCTGATGAAACCTACTGAAAATAACATAAGATATTAAGAAATGGTATCCATAGTAGTTTCTCTTGTCACACTTGTCATCAACAAATAAAGGCCATTATCACCTTGTGCCGAAGGTGCTTCCCTCACTTCAGAAATGTCTTCATCTTGGAGCAGCGCTATGATGGATAGTTTTCAATGGCAGAGGTTTCAGTCTATCTAAGTTCACAATTGTATAGTTTTTTAAGTACCCTATTTTAGTTATTTTGATTTTGATTGCTTGATCTCAAAGGTGTTCGATCTTTTATGCCAATTGAACTCCTAAAAGACATTAATATAGCTTTCTTTCTTTCTTGAAATTGTGGATGTATTAAAGATAATATTTCCAGAATGATCCAAGTTTCTCTTTGTTTCCTCAAACGCCTATGTTTTTATTATTTCACTGAATGCCTTCAGTCAGCAACCCTCAAATAATAATGTGTTATTTGAGCAAATTATATGACTAATTCATCCCTGTTTTCTGAATTTATGTGCCATTACAAATGGTCTCAGTCAGCCCCCCTATTATAAGCATAACTTTAAAGAACAATTCTAAAGGTAATTTTAATGGTTGAAGGGTAGGATAAGTGGGAAACCAGTTATCCTATGGAAAAAACCCATAAAGATCTATGACATGTGGAAACACTTGGTGGTTTGGGAGCCAAAGGTGGTGTTGGCCTATGTAAAGGGACTAGCTATCCCCTTCATCAAGGCATCTTGAGACGCTGTCAAGACTCCTCTATTGGTGAGGCAGCAATGTCTTCTTTCTGATCCGTATGTCTCAACATCCAAGGGATAGCATTATATAATATTTTGTGGTATGAGACACCATGGTATTTTATGTCCTCTTGTCCTTCACTTGGGAGATGCCCCTCCTCCCTCTAAAGAGAGGGTTGACCAACAGCATTCAGAATAATACAAAAGACTCAAAAGGCTTTTTGGAGTTCTTCTCCAGAGAAATCAATGAATCTTAGACTAAATCAAAAGATCAAAAGTTCATCCATGCATACAATCAAACATCAAAATCTACCCTTACTTGAAACTATTCAAATATAAAACTCAGGACTCCACCTTGCTCTGCAGACGTAGAAATGGCTTCAGGAATCATGCTTGCACTAGTAGTACTGATTGGAGAGTGATCCGGTTTCTCATTGACAAACAAAGCCCTTGGGTTCTCTAGGGTCTCCCTTGGAACAAAGGAATCTGCCTTGGGTAATTCCTCACCTTCATTAAAGGTGGAAACCTACCAAACGTTGACATTTTGAGTATGTATAATGATATCAGAAGGTAAAACTAAGGATCCCATTGCCATTAGACATTTCCTGGCCACAATCTAAAGTTATGTAAATTATTAGAAATGCAAAAATATGGATTTCATTAGCCTTTGGTGCTACCTTCGAGCTATCTTTACGAGGATGATGTCGCCGTGATTGCATCCGGATCCTCGAACTTTGAATCATATGTCTTGGAGTCAAAAGTGAAGTACTTCGCATTGGGGTGGGGTTTTCAGAAACCTCAAAATAAAAAATGTAACGATATTATGTTTTAGCATGTCTAAGCACAAGGAAAATGTACTTGCTGGAAGGCTAGAAATACCACCTTGGAATAAAGATGAATAATGATCATATTGTGTTCAGTTCCATATTACTAAGCAAAAGAAGGAAAAGGTTACTTACTGGAAGGCTAGATATACCACACTGTACTGATGGACCTGTAACAGCACTCTGATCAATGGACACCTGAGGTACTGAAGGTGGGCTTCCAAATGGGCTGCTTGTAGGCACAAGGATAGTAGGCCTGAGGAAAAATGGAAAAAAAAAGGAAAGCATGTGCTCAGAGAGGACCAATGACATATTCAAGCACAAAAAGCCAATGGAAGTTTCTTGAAATGAAGGAAAGGCATATGGTTTAGAGAAAACCAATGACATATTCATGCATATAAAGAGGCGTAGATGAAAGTTCTTGAAAAGAGGGAGAACCACTATGCCTACAGACGACAAATGACGAATTCAAGCATATAAAGAGACAGAGTTGAGGAATCTTGGAAAAAAGGAAAATCTTATGCTTTAAAAGCACCAATGACATATTCAAGCATACAAAGAAACATACATGAAATTTCTTGAAAAGTTTAACGAAAGGAAAGCATATGCTTAGAAAGATAATATTCAAGCATATAAAAGAACACACATACAAATTCTTACTGTTGGGCAAAAGTTGTATTTGTTCCTGGGGTAGATGATATTCCAAACACGCCAGCAGCTGCATAGAAGTAACAAAAAGCATACGTTGCCACCAAGGTGCTATTATGGAAGCAAGTAAATGAACAAACCCATTTTTATCATTCTTGAAAACCTGGCTGAGACTCTGAAAAAGATGGGAAGCTAAACCCCCCCATAGTTTGTAATTGTGGGTTACTCTGGAAGCCACCAAATAAATAACCATGCTGAGAGTTTTATAATAATATAAAAAATATGTCCATACATAGTAATTCCTGAAAAGGACAAAATATCCAGAACACTAGAACACTTTTTGGATATCTACCAGAACATCTGGATCTTAGATAATCACCAGAATGGTTCTCTGTATTAATAGCTTTTGTATCACATTGGAGTATTCTGGTAATCTTTTTGAGCTTGGGGATACTCTGGTATTACCCAACATGTTAGGGTGTTTTACCCATTAAAAAAAATAAGGGATGAAAACCTACTAGCTTTGGAGTTTGAATGGCTGATGAATTTCCGAATAAAGTTGAACCCAATGCTTCTGTTGGGCTTGAAAAAAGAGCACCATTTGTTTGACTTGGTGCAAATGGACTCGAACCAAATATTGAACTGCTGTTACCAAACATGCCTGAAGATGAAGAAAGAAAGAAACAGTTTAAACTAAACCTCTATTAAAGACCAAAATCAGCCTTATGAGATGAATTAGATGTACAACGCTGTGGTTCTCTCCACTACCAGATGCAGTACAAAAGAAAAATACTAGAATGATAGCAATAAGAATGAAGATGGAAATAACGACACTTGCTTCCAAAAGTGGTAATCCCAAAACCTGACAATGCCAAACTAGGAGTGCTGGCAGCTCCAAGGGATGAAGAGATTCCAAAGGCTGATGAGCTTGATTGACCGAAAGTAGAACTAGTTGAAAGATTTCCAAATGGAGAAGTGATTCCTCCACCATTAGTAGACATCCCAAGTGATCCTCCTACAAGTTTAGGACCAAATATACTGGTAGTTGTCGAAGCAAATGGACTTGGTGTTGTTGTCAGTGCAATTTGCCCAAACATTCCACTCCTTGCCTGCTGTATAATTGGACTCAAACCACCTATATTTAACAAACCAATTGTCTATCAATGACTAATATATATTTTGGGAAAACTCTAAAATATCCCTGAGTTTTTCCTGTAATTTTTTCATCATTACCAAATGCCCTTGATCAACCTCAAGTAGCTATATGGTCAATCCAACCCCTTTCTCTCTGTTTTAAGGATTGATCAGGTGCATTTGATGAAATAAAGAAAAATTAAGGTGTTCCAAAGCTTTTCCTTACATCTTTCTAAAAAGTAGATGGTAACCTCACGGGGCACATAGTATGCATTATCCTAATGTTATTTTAACCATCTAAATAAGTTAAAAAAGTCAATTAAAATATTTGTCTTGATAAATAAACTAATTATGATTAAGAAGTCACCCATCCCCCTCACATGTACTGAATCTTTCGCTAACAAACTACAAAGAAGCATAAATAAAAAGTTGAAACAAACCAACCTTTATCCCCAGCTTGATAATCTTCCCATCTCAATTCCTCATGTGATTTATCCTTATAAGTAAGCATAGCACATACAGACGTGAATTTCCCGGGTTGACCACTAACCCCAGACTCTGCATCATTTGTTACAGAATATGGAGCTCTTCTACTACCAGGACGTTGGCTACCAAAAGTAGATGGGCCAAAACTACAGGTCGGAAACATTGACGAAGAACCTGAAAGTTAAGACAGATATATTTTTACCACTTACATGCATGTGTATGGGTGTGTATGTGCTAATGTATACATGCAATACAGACATCCATATGAATTGTTGGAGATTATACATTGACCATACCAAATGCAGGCGCATTTGATGTTCCAAAGGGAGAAACCCCAGTTCCAAACCCAGATGTTGAACTTGTACTACTTCCAAACAGAGAAGTAGACTGTCCAAAAAGAGAAGTGCTGCTGCTAAATAAAGATGAAGTAGTTCCAAAAGCAGGACTTGGTGAGGCACCAAAGGCATTAGTTGTTGGAATGCCAAATGTAGGTTGAGACTGCCCAGATGTTGTACTTCCAAAGGGATTAACTTGTGTTGTGGCTGAGCCAAGCCCCCCAAACGTGGTTGTAGTTTTCTGCCCAAATGTAGATGAACCTGGAAAAAAAGAGAGATAAATGTAAATGAAGACAATTTAATTCCGAATACTGATTATTACTTCATGACTGTTGGGGCATAATACTAGCAATTGATTTAAGGGAAAAAGTTTGAAATACCCTTGCGTTTTTTATTTATTTCCCCAAATGAAATGCCCAAGAGGTTCTGTTATTTCCCAGGACCCTTGGTCAGTTCCAAAAGAAGAAAAAGGGGCTGACTGCCATGTAATTGCTCTTTCAGGTTTGATCCATGATATTTGATGAAATAATTTAAAAATAAGGGCACTTGGGAAAGTAATAAAACAGGGAGGTGGGGAGGTATTTCAGAGTTGTTTTCCGTTGATTTAAACCTGATCCAAATAAAGGCGCTGAGGACGCACCAAATGCTGGAGTTGAAGAACCAAACTGTGAAGCTTGAGTGGCTCCAAATACGCAGGTTGTCCCTCCAAAGAGAGAGCTACCTGTCTGAGACCCAAAACTAGGGTTTTCAATAGGTGTTGATCCGAATATAGATGTGCCTTGGCTGGCCCCAAAGGCACTTGGTGCTGTTGTTGCAAATGGATTTGCAGGTGTCACCCCTCCAAAGGGACTAACTGTTGATGATCCAAAAGCTGGAAATCGAGAATAAACTTCCATTATTAATAGCTTGGAAATATTATCACTTTGTATATAGCAGTCCAAAAGAATTACTAGAGTGTGCTTTATGATGGGAGGATTGTAAATAAGATGCAACTCCAAGAGCATTATGACTTTTTCGAAGCAGTTCCTAAACACTGGTCGTGAATATTAATTGTTTTGTGCCATCAGACTAAATATGTACATCCAAAGTTAGTGAACTCAGATCTCTTGATCCAGACATTTGAAGCAACACAGATCCTTGAGAGTTTTTGTGAATTGTGATGGTAACAATTGTGTCATTCACTTGTTTGGAGATTCTTTGTTCTTTTAATGCTAATATAATAAAAATCACGATAGTTCCGGTATTCTTTATTTCAGATTCTTAGTTGGCTCAACCAGTCATATATGGTACATCATCAAGGCTGATTACATAATTGAAGTTTAACTTCACAAAAAAATTGGTACGGAAGAGATTTACACATGATGCTAATTAACCAGGTTGTGGTTTTCTTATGTGCAGTTTTTAAATTTGAAATAACGAGCCTCTAACCATCATATCATGTTACAGCCTTACTAGGCCCAAATCCATAAAATAAATTATATACAAAGTCGGCTGCAAAAGAATAGTAAAATGGTCACTTTACTATCATCCTCTGAGGTCCATGCAGATCTCCCAATGGGGGATTTGATCAACTGTGATTTTTTAACGAATCGTGTGAGTGAGTGCAAAAACAAGCATGATTCACATGGCATAGATACTTACAGCTTGTAGACCCAAAGAAAGCCATTTGATGATTGAAAGAGGAATTCTCCTGTTCTTGCATAATCAAGACAGCAAAATATTTTATTACTGTATCCAATCTCTGAAATGAAACAAGATGTTAGGATTTACTCTGCACAAGACTGCTGATCAACAAAAGACTGATGAGCACAGATCAAATGGGGAAATTTTCGTGTTGTTTGTTTAAGTTAAATCAAGGCCTCTGATAATGGATCACCAAAGAGGTAATATAGGACAAAATAGTTTTTTGAGTTGAATTAAGGCTGATAATATTGGAGCATCAAATGCTTAAATTTTAATGTTTTTTATTATAAATTCTTCATTTCGTAATTTTGGCAGAAAAGAAACCCGTGGTGGGTGCAAATTCTGGCATAAGAAGGATAGATGGTAAGGAACACAAAAGGTTGGTTACCTGTGAATGACGACGATAGGTTGAAGAAAGCTTGATGATTAGATAGAAATGACGACCCCTTCTTGAAAATATAAACTAGAAAGGACATAACATGAGATGCAAAGTTCAGATTCACTGTGAATAGAGAGGAAAACAGATCAAAACCCTTAAATTTCCAGGCAATTGTTTTTAACATTCTGGAATTTGAAATGTAGGCCCTCATGTATAAAAACTGAGACACCATGAGGTTTTAACTTCTGGTACAGCAAGGGTCAACTGGGAAGGAAAGGAAAAGGGAATTTTTGTTACCTGTAATGCTGATGATAAAGGTTTGCGAGTTTAATGGATGAATTTATACATTTCTTAGTGCAGCGGAAATGAGGAATAAAGAAGGCCAAATATTATGACGAATATCCTCTAAAATAAGAACAAGAATGTCGATGAGAATAGATCAAATGCATACATTTCCAGGTTGTTTTCTGTTTCTCAAGGTAGCCATATCCAGAAAACAGCCCAGAAGAAGAAACCAAAAATAGGAAAAGGCAGGAAAGTTAGGTTATTACCAATTATATAGATATATTTTGATGAAGATTGATTGAAAAAAGCTTCAAGATTTACTGGAAATATGAATCGGATTGCTTCTTAAAACTGCACAAAGAAATATCCATGAAATGTAAGCTTCTGATTCTGGTAAGAGCAAGAAATCGTTATTTCATAAATAGCTCATCAGATTATCTGACGAAGCATTAGGATGAAAAAACATTAAAATCGAATAGTTTTGTTTTTGGCATCAAATGATCAACGAATAAAGAAAAATGAAAGGTAAATGAAAGCTGTGCTACCTATGTATTGAAGATGAAGAAGATTACATCAGAGAAAATGAAAGGTGTAATGGATGAATCTGTGCCGAACAAGTGACTGATAACATACAGGATGGAGATCTTTCTGAACGGATCAAGAAAACATCATTTTGCTAAAAGATGAAGGTTTCATCAGAAAAAAAATAAAAAAATTTGAGAGATGTAATGGATGAGTAGGAGCAAGAGGAACGACTGACTACGGGATGATGAATTGCTGTCTGATCGGGGCAAGTAACCATTGCTAAGAGATCAGGTGGAAAGGAAGATGAAGGTTCTCATGGATGAATCGAAGCAGAAGAGAAGAAACAGGTTACAAGACCGGATGAAGACCTTTCTGATCGGAGCAAAAGGGGGCCATTGCTGAAAGGTCGGGATTCCATGGATGAATCTGAGCAGAAGAAATGAAGGATTACATTACAAAGGACGGGGATCTTTTCTGAAGATGAAGATGAAGCCATAGCCAAGGTTCCTCGCCCGTATCTATTATTACTAATTATTAACTATTCACTATTAATTACTTGACTATTCACTATTAATCTATTAATTACTTGACTGTTCACTATTAATTACTTGGTTGTTAACTATTAATTACTTGATTTTTAACTATTAATTACTTGATTGTTATCTGTTGATTGCTAATTACTAATAACTAATTACTAGTTACTAATTATTGGTTTGTTATCGTGTGATTTATTAATTGGAAAAACTGGAAATAAATAAATAGCCAGGTCGATTTGTTCTTGTTTTCTCCGAAATTACATATATAGACCCCTTTCTCGGGCCACCTCGGTTCCACACTAAAGCACATATACATGTATAAGGCAAAGAAGTTGGGCAGCAGCAGCAGGTCATGCTATGGATCACGCGTTGGACGGCCCAAAGGCTCGGTCGCCGATTGGTCAGGCTACAAAGCACTCCCTGTTCGGAAACCCCGATTCGATCGAATCTCCCCAAGGAGCTTTGTCCACATGTCACAATCCTACTCATAGAAAGCAGCCGATAGGCATCTAATGCTTCTGTTTGAAGCCCAAATGATCATACTGGGAGCTTTATCCACTTCTCACGATCCTACTTACAGTGATAGATGGCATAGCCGATAGGCATCTTATGCTTCTATATTAAGCCCAATTGATCGGATTGGGAGCTTTATCCACTTGTCATGATCCTACTTACACTGATAGATGGCATAGCCAATAGGCATCTTATGCTTCTATATGAAGCCCAATTGATCGGATTGGGAGCTTTATCCACTTGTCACAATCCTACTTACAGTGACAGATGGCATAGCCAATAGGCATCTTATGCTTCTATATGAAGCCCAATTGATCGGATTGGGAGCTTTATTCACTTATCATGATCCTACTTTGCAGTGACAAATGGCATAGCCGATAGGCATCTTATGCTTCTATATGAAGCCCAATTGATCTGATTGGGAGCTTTATCCACTTGTCACGATCCTACTTACAGTTCCTAATACCATAACCGATAGGCATCTTATGCTTCTATACGAAGCCCAATTGATCAAATTGGGAGCTTTATCCACTTGTCGCGATCTTACTTACAGACAATGACAAATGGCATAGCCGATAGGTATCTAAAGCTTCTATTGACTAGTCCTCAAACTACTTTAAAAGCTTTGGTCAGTTGATTCCACATTGCCCACGACCAAGAGCTGGATTTTTATTGAAACTATATCAAGGCTTGTTGAGCTAATGTACGATCCCTTTACTCCATTGAAGACTTTGTTGATTGGGTATATGCTCCAAATACCTCAACCTTGCTTGTGTTTTTTCTTAAAATGTGATGTACTTAATCTTAATTCTCATGTGGTCAATAATCTTGTTACACGCATAACCATAACTTATCCCGTGGGTGTTTGCGTCTTCTACACACGAGAGTAGGGAGTGTGAGGATTAGTTGAGAATGTAAAGAAGGGAAGAGTACTTATAATCATAGGGATCGAGACAACCCTTAAGGGCCAAGTATAAACTCTTCTTGGGGGCTTAAGTCTGGTTATAAATACAAGGCCTAACTAACCTCATCGGGGGATCATTTGACTATGTTGAGATTGTGATGAATATACTCTCATAGTGAGCACATGCCTATATCAACTCAAAGCCCAATATAAGATCAATACCATACCTTTGCACCCTCGAGCAACAAGATTGACAGAAACTTGAGACCTGAATGACACTCCATGACAGAGTTTGTGTCGACCCCGTTGCTCTAGGGTGGATCGACACCCTTCTCTTCCTCTCTCTGCCTCTATAATTTCTTATTTTCATGTTTACGTTAGATTACTAGAGCCTCTCTCGATCCCTTTGCTTTAGGGGTGGTCAGGTGGATCAACACCCTTCTCTCTCTCTCTTGGTCTTAGAAAATGTTAATATATCTTTCTTTCTTTCTCAAAGTCTCTATTAATTTTCTTATTTTCATGTTTACATTAGATTCTAGCTCAACCAAATCTAGACTCTCACCAAATGTAAAAAGAACAAACAAGGCTTTGCTTCATGCTTTCAAAAATGTAATATTGATCTTATCTATACAACATATACATACTATATACATATACCACTTATACCCCTAGAGTTTACATACATATATACATATATACATATTTCACACAAAAGGTTTATTCTATGAGGTTTTAGTTATTTACAAAAATACCCCTCCTTCCCTCTGCTCTGTACAGAACGGCTATGGAGGTAGACAGTGACAGAGACAGAGACAGAATAGACGGGGGCAGATAGGTTCCCGTTCCATCGCGAAGGTCATGGAGACACAGAGACAGAGACAGAGACAGAGACAGATGGAGTTTCTAAATTCTCGTTCGCTGCCATGGAGTTTGGAGTTTGAGAGAATCAGATCTCCGTAGTTTCCAGACAAGAGAAACGTTCTTTCTTTTCTTTGCTGGAGTGGGAATGCATCATGAGGGAATCAACCATCTCTTGTTGTGAGAGAGACATGGTCTTTGCTCACTGGAGTGGATGTAGAGGCTCAGAGCATCAGCTCTCTACAGTTTTCAAGCGAGAAAAAGGGATATGTTCTTTTCCAAAAGAATGAATGTAGATTCTAGAGATTCAGACGTCGCTATGTTTTGTAGATTGGAATGGCTAGGGAGTCTGACAGAATCATATCTCTGTAGTTTTCCTGTTACCTTCACGCAGACGTTCTGGATGTTGTTCTTTAACCCTACGAACTTCTCAGTTTCTGCAGGTTTTCGACCTCCTTTTGGCATCAAGATTTTCCCGTGCTTTTATGCTTTTCAGAGCCATACATCTGAAGCCATAGAAATCGAAGCTGTAAAGATCGATTTTTGTGAGAGTAGAACATATGGTCTTTCAGGAGATTCTGTGTCTCTTGATGAGCTTAGAAGTATTGATTTGAAGAAAAGCATGATAATTGCGTGTGATTTGAAGAGGTTAAGCACTGGAGATGGAGTTCCAGAGAATATAGATAGCAATGAAAAGAAGAACACGGAGATCTCTTGTGATATGAGAACAATAATCACACGGGATGGAGTCCCAGAGAATACAGGATGTGATTATAGAGAAAATTCTGTGTTGCTTGATGATCCTACATGTATCAACTGGAAGGACAACACAATAAGCGTAAGAGAAAGAGTTTCAGAGAGTACAGGTAGCGATGTGAAGAAAAAAGTGAAGATTTTGTGAGTGGAGAATGGTAAGTGCAGGAATTCAGCTTCAGAGAAGAAAAGAATTGATCTTTCAGGAAATCATGTGCTGGTTAATGATATTAAAAGGAGTGATTTGATGAAAAACGCAAAGGTTACATGTGATGTGCGATTAACAAAAAGAACAGTTTCAGTTACAGAGACTGGAGGATCAGATTCTTCTGGGAAAGCTATGTTGCTTGATGATCTTAATGGAATTGATCTGGCGAGAAACCAAAAGAATTCTTGTGATTGGAGAACAGTAAGCACTGGAGATGCGATCTCGTATCTGGAGCAGACCACAAAATTCCCATCAAATGATGACTTCATATTTATCTTGCTTAAATGCAAGAGAGAAAAGGATTTACCAGGTCTGGACCGTATGTTTGCCTTGATATCTGACACTCTTAATTCGAATAGAAATATATCTCTTGGAAACTACTTTGTTCCTGCATTTGTCGATTGTGGTAGTATCACTTGTGCCTTGCGTGTCTTTGAAAATCTACAATATCGAAATGAATACTCCTGGACTTCTCTCATCCAAGCTCACATTGATTGTGGAGAAACTCAACACGCTTTTGATCTCTATAATAGAATGAAACAAGAATTTGTGTATCCGAATAGTTTCACATTTGTTGCCCTCTTAACAGCATGTGTAAGGTCGAATATCATACATAAAGGACGGGAAATACATTATGAAATCGTTAAGGAAGGATATGAAACAGATCGGTTTATTGGTAGCATTTTGGTGGATATGTATGCAAAAGGTGGATTTTTAGAAGAAGCACGAGATATTTTTGATACACTTTCAGTTAGAGACACAGTGTTATGGACTGCATTGGTTGCAGGATATGTAGACCATTCTCTTCCAGAACAAGCTCTTACATGCTTTGAGAGAATGCAAGCAGATGGTATATCTCCTGATGCTGGCACATATGTATGTGTTTTGAAAGCATGTAGCAGTTTGGGAACTTTAATTCATGGACAAAGGATATACAGTGAAGTTATGAAGAAAGGATATGAAACAAATGCATTTGTGGGAAACACACTAGTGGACTTTTATGCTAAATGTGGCCAAGTTGCAGAAGCACAGAATACCTTCGATATGCTTGCTTTTCAAGATATAGTTTCTTGGAATGCCCTCATTGCTGGCTATTCAGAGTATGGACATGGTGAAGAAGTTCTGAAGTGCCTGGAGAGAATGAGAAGCAAAATGTCTCCAAATGCTGTTACACTTTCTTGCAGCTTAAAAGCTTGTGGAAGTTTGCAAACAATCAGTAAAAGTAGGGATATTCATTGTGAGCTTGTCAAAAAGGGATTTGAAAATGAAGGCATTGTGGGAAACACTTTGATAGACATGTATGTTAAATGCAATTCTCTCATAGAAGCATACCACATATTTGATAAACTAGAGATTCGAGATATAGTTGCATGGAACACTGTCCTTACAGCTTATAGTGAACGTGCATTTGGTGAAGATGCATGGAATTGTTTCGAAGAAATGAAATCAGCTGGAGTGTCTCCTAATTATATCACTTTCGTGTGTGCATTGAAGGCTTGTAGCTCTGAACGAGTGGCGAAGAGGGGCCAATCATTACACATTGAAATCATGAAGCAAGGGCTGGAAGTAAATATTGTAGTTGGTAATACTCTAGTTGATATGTATGCAAAATGTGGCCTATTATCTGAATCATGGGAGACATTTGTGGGGTTATCAATACACGATGTTGTGACTTGGAATGCTGTCATTGCTGGATATGCTGAACGGAAGCTTAGTGAAGAAGTGGAGAACTGTTTTAAAAGCATGCAACTAGAAGGGGTGTTTCCTGATGCATTAACATACATTTTTGTCTTGAAATCTTGTTGTGAGCCTGGAACCCTAAGAAGGGGACAAAAATTTCATGCAGAAGTTGTAAAGGATGGGTTTGAATTGAATTTCCATGTGGCGAGTTGTTTGGTAGTGCTATACGCTAAGTGTGGTGAACTTGCAGAAGCACAAGAAGTATTTGATACCATGGGTGCTCGAGATGTGCTCACTTGGACTGCTCTAATTGCTGGCTACGCTGAGCATGGATCTAGCAAGGAAGCATTGAATTGTTTCCAGAGAATGTGTATGGAGAGCGTCTCACCAAATGCCTTTACGTATGTTTCTGGATTAAGAGCTTGTAGTAAACTCAGCATTATCCACAAGGGTCAAGCATTTCATTCAGAGATTGCTAAAAAAGGTTATGAAAGAGATGCTTACATTTGTAGTGCGCTGGTGGACATGTATTGTAAATGTGGCTTTCTTGAGGAGGCGCATGGCTTGCTAGATCAATTACCTTCACGAGATATAATCTCTTGGACTGCACTGATCTCAGGCTATACTGACCTTGGCCTTTGTGAGGAAGCCTATGTCTGTTTTGAAGAGATGCAACAAGATGGTGTGTATCCAGATGTTGTTGTGTGGAATTCTATGATCCTATCATATGCTGAAGTAGACTGTGAGAAGGCACTCAAACTCTATGGACAACTACAAGAGCAGGGTGTATTACCTGATAGCAGAATCTTTGTCAGCACTTTGAAAGCATGTGGTGATGCTGTGGCCCTTGAAACAGGGAAAAAGTTCCATTCCATGATTAACAGAATTATATCTGAAACATCGGAAGTCGTTCTTACAAATGCCCTTGTTGATATGTATGGAAGGTGTGGAAGCATGCTGGATGCTCAACAACTCCTTGATACTTTGCCTGTTTGGGATCTTGCTTCATGGAACACATTAAGTACAGGCTATGCTCGTCAAGGTGATTGGGAGTGTGTATTTAATTTATTTTCGAGGATGAGAATGGAAAACATACAGCCAGATGGAGTTTCTTTCCTTAATCTTTTGACGGCATGTAATCATGCTGGTCTCGTTGACATAGGAAGAGATTGCTTTATACTGATGATTCAAGAATATAAAATTAGTCCAACTCTTAAGCATCAGAATTGTATGGTTGATCTACTTGGTCGTGCAGGTCAACTTGATGAAGCTGTTCTGACAGCAGAGAAAATGCCATTTGAACCTGATTTTGTGGTATGGAGTACGATGTTAAGTGCTTGCCGAAAATGGGGTGATGTAGAGCTAGGGAAACATTCCTTTGATTCTGCATTGAATTCAGATGATAAAGTTGCGGGAGCATATATTTTAATGGTCAATATTTATTCAGATGCCCATATGTGGACAGATGCTATGAAGGTTGAAGCACTGCGGTTAAAGAAAGGTGGATGGCGGGAGGCTGCCTGAAAGTTTGAAGACATAATGGGAGAAAAATGAATATACACATTGCTGAGTATTTGTTCAGAAAGGGTCACATGTTCAATGATTCAAGCATTTCTTCAATTATGCGTTAAATTCAAAATAATAAAGTTGCTGGAGCATACATCTTAATGATCACTGTCTTTTTAAGATGCTATGTGTGGACAGATGCCATGAAGATTTAATGCACCCTGGTTATGTACTGTTGAGTATATATTCAAAAGGACTGGGTGTTCAATGATCAAAGCATTCCTTTCTGCAGTAAATCCAGAATGATAAAGTTACTGGATCATTCATGTTAATGGTCAATATCTATTCAGATGCCTGTATGCTGCTGGAGTTTTTTTTTTTGGGGGGGGGGGGCGGAGGTGGGGGTAGTGGAAGATAAACTAAGAAATGAATATATGCATTGTGCAAATATTCTAAGCATATGAAAATATTCAGCCCGACAATAAAGCATCGAAAACCATGGAAGTCAACTCATTGCAGCTGTTCTGACAGGTATGCATTACAGCATTGTAGAATTCGGAAAGGTATCTCTTTGGAGTAATAAATGTGCTCATGTATACCTAGCACTGGTGAATATTATTGAGATGCCACGTGGGCAGATGACATGCGAATTGCAAACACTGGAGCATTGATGAAGATTCTAGGATGTTACAGTAGCTGATACCCTGAGCCATAAAAAGAATATAGATCGCAGGTTCATTATTTATTGAGATGTCAGATGTGTATCTTAAAAAATTGGATGGAAGAAGCTGGTGGGAAATGCAAGTAAAAGAATTAACCAGAGAAATAAGTTCTGCCTCAATATTGAGGCCATAGGATAATTAGGTGGAGAGATGACAGCGCTTGGAGGAGAAGGCTAAAGGCATAATCAAATAGGTTGCTTGAAGATTTGGGACATTTAAAATAACCTACATATGATTCTCAGAGTTCAAAAAGTACGCATGATCACATTTGAAAATAACATCTTTACAATAAGTTAATGGCCCTTTTAATTCCATGCAAATAATAAAAGTTTAATTTGGAGATGTAGCTGTCAAAAACCATGAGAAATTCTTGGCAATTGATGCTAGGGTTAGGTTCTTTTTTACACAAGTTAGGTCAAGTAATTGATACGCATATGTTTTGTCAAACTTGTATATGAACACCCTCAAAGAGTGCAATGAGTTTCCGTAGAGGAAATACAAATAAGCATAACATATATCAATGTGGTAGTAATTGTTTTTGACTTGTCATGGTTTAATCATTATGATGAAACCCCAATTCAAGAAAGAAGAAGGCGGCAAAAATACTATCATAATACATTCATAATCAAAAGCATGTCATGAAAGGCTAGTTCAATCCATAGATGACTACATTAATACGGCTTCCCAAATTTGAAATGCTTGATTTTCCTAGGACTATGAAGAGTGATAATGTGTTGGAGGAAGCGACAATGCAGACAAAGATAGGCATGCCTAGTACACATCCAAATGCTTCTTCAACCATACAAATAACTTAAATGAAAAGCTTGAATGTAAAGGGCCAGGAGGATGAGTAAAGTTCGCACAAAGTCAATAAACATCAAAAAAGATAGAGGTGGCTAGTACAAAAGACAGAAACTTCCTGAAACGAAGTGTGTTGAGGCCGAGAGCCGTGAAGATGGATAAACGTATTCGACAAGGCTATATATTGTCGGCATGGGACACAAGGCTAATGCACGAGACCCACATGTTCTGCAGTACACATAAAGAGCTTTCCTCAAGCCGAAATGCTTTCGATATCAGGTTCCGAGAAGACAAACTATGCGTTTGAGAAAATTGATAGTGTCCACAAAGAGAGCCCCCCCCCCCCCCCCCCCCCAAAGATAAAGACAAAGAGAAACCATGGTACATAAATGAGAGGGCTAGTTTTGTAAATATGGAGAACCATAGGCATTGTATTGTGGATTCTCCTTAACATGTCCTGTTGAAACAAACAGCCATGGCACCTCCTCTTCATTTTGCAAGCGCGAGAGAGGAGCGAGATGCGAGCTTCACGATCAAAACTCTTGGACAAGGACTGCATCAAGGGCCCATTGGCACAGTCGACCGGTCCAAATAGCAAGGTAGGATATATATATATATATATAAATGATGATGATCATGGACAGAGGTAGAGAGTGAGGGAGAGAGAGAGATTGTTGTGTCAACTATTCGGAGACCATGAGTTCATGAGTGTGTTGAAGTAATGGGGATTTTGGTTTAGGATAATCTGTATATGGCATGCTGCGTAACACAGATTTGTGGAAGGAACTAAAAGGATTTGAATTCATGACCTTGTGCTGATATAGCTTAACTCTGAGAGCTAGAGAGACAATACAAACTTTAGCTATCTCAACATCTATAAAATAATGAGGCTCAAGTTTATGGATGCATAGACCAAAGAGTGTGGGCGAGATTGGACACCCTTGCTTGGCCCCCATGTTGCTCATGAAGTACTTCAAGAAACCACTATTTGTTTTCAATTGGCACCTAACTTGCCCATACAATCATGCTACAACTGCTCTATATACTAATGGCTTTCCAATCTCTATCATTTGTTTCCAAAGCCCACTTCTTGATATAGTGTCAAAGGCTTTTTTGAAGTTCAGAAAACAACAATATAGTGTTTTATGCAATTATAAGGGCTTGTGGTCTAAATCCAGTGACAGTGGGCCATTTCTGAATGTATTCACAATGGATGCATCACATGCTTTCACCAATATATAGTGAACTACACTTTCTCCTCCCTAGACTGGGAGACATGTCAAAGCATTTGTCAGCAAAAACAAATGTGTACCTTTGAGAATCTTCAAGTTTTGTGCAATTAAGCATGCATATGAGAAGCCTACCATAACTCGACATTGTACAATCTTTCGAGCCTTCAAATCCGATACAATTCACATTATCATTAACTTTCACATTTTCATAAGCTCCAAGTTTAGTCCTGCAACCTGGACTTTCCCAATCTTCTCATATGTGAGAATGGTGGCACACACATTGGAATGTCAAGGATACTACCGGCCACAACCAGTTGATACGTATGCATATGCGGGTGCAAAGATCGAGAATAAAAATACACAGACAAACAGAAGTACAAAGACAAGATATTTTACATGGAAACCCTGAAATGGAAAAAACCACAGGAGCCCACAGGCTCCGAACTAAATCACTATATCGAGAGGAAATACACAATAAGAATCTCAAGGCAACAACCTTGAGTTCTTCTTTGTCTGACAGACAGCTGCAGAGTTACAACTCTCTTGCACACTCTCTCTCTCTAGTTACAGAGGCAACTACACACTGTAACTTGCAACAAAATGATCATCATTATTTCTTAACTACTTGCCCTAACTATATTTATACTCATATACATAAATGACTATTTACAAATATAACCTCGAGTCGGCTTCGACCAATTCGACTATTGGCAAAATCGATTTTTGATCGATTTTTCGGCCTCAGCCGAGTTACCTATCGACTCCAGCTGATCCGGCCCGTGCTCTTCCCATCCGGAGGAACCTGTTTCCCAACCTGGAAAAAGGATCAGCTCATACGAATTGCCAAATAAAGTTAATATTTACATAGTTTTACTTCAATCCACATATATCTTTTGTATTCATCATACGTACATACTCATATGTAGCTTTCCAGGCCCTCCTGCTCGCCCAATAATACTTCTAATGCAGGGCCAGAGAAAATTGTGGTGGGAAAAAGTTGGCATCAATTTTTATTGTTTGTAGTGACAACCTATATTTGGAGGTTTATAAATGCAGTGTGGTTTTCGTTGACTGGTGTTCCGAAATAACCTTTTCAATGGGTCTTTGCTCAAGTGGATTCAGGAGTATTACCGTCTTATTTCAGATTGTCTTTGATTTTATGTGAGGTTTTGGGGGTAATGAAATAACTGATACGAGGAATGAGTTTGTGTTTGGTGGACAATCTGCAATCTATAAGCACATTCGTAGGTTGAAAGAATGGTTTCTTTGGAAAAGTCAGATATGTTGGATGAAGAGGATTTGCAATTCTATAATTTGGTTGGCCACCATATGCGTCATTTGCATTGGCCCCTTAACCTCATTGTCGTTAGGTGTTATGATCTCGATGGGGTCATAATTTTTGGTTCTCTTTTGTATGGTAGTCTATTTCCATAAGTTAATACATTATTTTTTCATGAAGAGAAAGCACGGAAGAAAGATATATTAATGTCTTTTAAGAGGCTAGAATGGCCCATAAAACTAGACAAGAGATTGCATATTCAATGTTGTCTCATCTTTGCGAACAAAAAACAAAAATAAATGTAACTAAGGTGAAAGGTAACGAGAAATAGAATAAGACATGACTAAAGAATCTTGTCATCTATACATGTAAGATTCTCAAGTCAGATACATTATAATTTTGTCATCAAAAGATCTCTAGGATAAGTTGATCAAGAATGGAGAGGTTCCTGAAGTGAGGGAAGCACGTGAGATGGCGGGAGATAAATCTTAGTTCAAATGTGGGTAGTGTCAAATTATCTGCACAGAAAAATAGAAGCTCTAGGTTTCCTAAAGATTGATGGTGATGATGCATGCAACAACTTAACTGGAAATGATTCTTGAGATGGTTTTGCAAGTATGAAGTGCATAACTACTATTTATGGAATGAGTGATGGTGAGTGGACATGGTGTCCTATTCTTGTTGATGTGGTGGAGTGAAGCAATGATGAAGTACACCAACTGCATATGGATGTCCTTGGGTGTCTCAGCCATGGTAGTCAATCTCCATGACTTGGTGCTAGTATGGTCCATTTATCATAGTTCAAATGTGGGTAGTGTCAAATTATCTGCACAGAAAAATAGAAGCTCTAGGTTTCCTAAAGATTGATGGTGATGATGCATGCAACAACTTAACTGGAAATGATTCTTGAGATGGTTTTGCAAGTATGAAGTGCATAACTACTATTTATGGAATGAGTGATGGTGAGTGGACATGGTGTCCGATTCTTGTTGATGTGGTGGAGTGAAGCAATGACGAAGTACACTAACTGCATATGGATGTCCTTGGGTGTCTCAGCCATGGTAGTCAATCTCCATGACTTGGTGCTAGTATGGTCCATTTATCATGCATATTGATACTTGTATTTGTTTTCATTGACATTCCTCTACCCACTCACTGTGACTCCTCGGCATGTTGTTGGAGATATTAGATAGATAGATAGATATCTTTTTAACTTCCATGGTAGACCAATAGTGATCTATGGAACAGGGCCTAGCCCATGGTGAGGATCGAACTTGGGTTTTGTCAATTGATGCTGCAGTGTAAACCACCAAGCCAACAGCCAGAGCGAAAGAGAAAGAGGGAGATGTTATAATATAGTACCTTTCACGTAAAAATGAAATAAAAGAGAGATCTTGTGCTTGCAGTGGAGCTCTGTTGCAGATGTTTTAGGGCAAAAGGTAAGGCCTTCCATACAGAACGGTTTAGATTTATTGAAGAACAATAAAAAGAGTGGATGGTGGACTAATAACTTAGAAGACGCTATACTTTCTTTAGAAGAAAAAGATCTTTGTCCACCTTCAGTCGAGGATATTCAACTCCTCCTCCAGAGATGTAAACAAGCAAAGGATCAACCTTGTGCTCTTCGTTTGCACTCATACTTACAAAGACATGAAATGGATGTTCACTCTTCTGTGGGAAACCGACTTGTCTCAGTTCTGGTCGAGTTGGGATGTATGAATTATGCCCAAGAATCTTTTGATAAATTGATATATCGAAATGCAAGGTCATGGAATTCACTTATTATTGGTTATTTGAAATGTGGGAAGCCACATAATGCATTTTCTGTTTATGAGCAAATGCAAGAAGATGGCTTAGTTCATCTTGATATTGACACTTTAGTAGCATTATTGAAGGCATGTGCGAGCCTGAAAAACTTGGAAAGAGGGATCCAAATGCATGAGAAGGCCCGGGACCTTGGGGTCGATAGAGATCTTTTCATTGGGAGCACTCTAGTTGATATGTATGCGAAGTGTGGAACGCTTTCAAAAGCACAAAAGGTATTTGATGAGTTACGAGTAAGGAATGTGGTCTCTTGGACGGCCCTCATTTCAGGTTATGCGGAACATGGACATGGCAAAGAAGCCCTAAAGAGGTTTGAGCATATGCAATTGATGGGAATATTTCCTAATTCTGTTACATTTGTTTGTGCATTGAAAGCTTGTGGAACCATACAAGCTATGGAGAAGGGCCTGGAATTACATACTGAAATCGAAAGGCAAGGTCTCTTAGACAGGAACCTTTTCATCGGTAGTGCTGTGGTGGATATGTATGTCAAATGTTGCTCACTCATCAATGCAGAAAATATTTTCGATAAGCTTCCAATCCGAAATGTAGTCTCGTGGAATGCTCTCATCTCGGGTTATTCTGACGATGGTAGGAATGAGGAAGTGCTTGTGTGTTTTGAACAGATGCAAATTGAAGGTATTTATCCCGATGGTGTCACATTTGCATGCATCTTGAAAGCATGTGGTCAGATTAAAGATTTGAAGAAGGGTCAAGAAGTGCATGAAGATATTAAAAGATGGGGGGGCTTAGAAAGAGACACTTATGTTGGAAATGCATTGGTAAGCATGTATGCAAAATGTGGTTTGCTTACTAAAGCTCAGGAAGTCTTTGATGAGCTGCAAGTTCAAGACGTAGTCACATGGACTGCACTTATCGATGGGTATACTGAACATGGACATGGTGAGGAAGGACTAAAGTGTTTTGAGGACATGCAATTATGTGGGATTTCTCCAAATGTTGTCACGTTTATCTGCAGCTTAAAAGCTTGCAGTATCATTGGAGCTACAGTCAAGGGTGAAGAAATTCATGCTGAAATCGAAAGGAGAGGATTGCTAGGAGGAAATCTTGTTGCCAGTACCTTAATTGATATGTATGCCAAGTGTGGCTCTCTCACAAAAGCTGAACAAGTATTTGATAAGCTTCCAGTTAGAAATGTAGTTTCATGGACTTCCCTAATGACGGGGTATGTGCAAATTGGGGAATATGAGACCGTCTTCCGTGTCTTTGACAAAATGCTAGGGGAAGGGGTTAAGCCAAACTTAATTACATTTGTGGTGGTTCTCCATGCATGCAGTCAAACTGGCCTAGTGTCAAAGAGCCATACTTATTTTGAGGCCATGAGCAAAGAATATGGAATTGCCCCTGTTATCGAGCATCATACGTGTGTTGTTGATCTCCTTGGCCGTACTGGTGAACTAGCTGTGGCTGTAACATTGGTTGAGAAGACAAGCTGCCATGCTGATCTTGCATTGTGGCATACCTTACTAGGTGCTTGCAAAAGCTGTGGAAATTTAGAGCTAGGGAAACATGCATTTGAGCACACAATGCATGCTGATGATGGAAAAAAGATATCACCGCCACTCCTCTTTCCAGCAATGTATGGAATCTCCAAATCTTGTTGAGAAGAATGTTTGGAATTATAGAATGCATACATATAGTAGAGCAATAGATCATGCTCAAAACATTTCTTCATTCCAAATTTGTATAATGGTTTCAGAGTTTGAGTCGGAACTTCTACTATTTGGCAAACAATTCAAATAAAAAGCATGGTATATACATAAGGCAAATAGCATGCTCAAAGAGTTGCTTTTCCAACCTTGGATCATCCAAATCATTCTAAGAAAGCTCCATTTAGCATTCATGGAGCATAGAAGAAAATGGGCTTGTGCAAATAAAGATTATTTAGGACTGTTACAATAGCCTTTGTGTGATAAATATCCAGATATTGAAGTTGAGTCGTCTGCAATGTCGGGACATGTCCGAATAAAAGTATTTGTGCCTGTGGATCGTGCAATATGCCGAGAAGCTAAATTAGTAAGGACATGCTCGAGGCTTCCAGAAAAAATATGCAATATTTTCTTGCCAGTGTATCTATGAACATGTTTCATAGTGGTTCTATTGATTTCTCTTTTGTTCAGAGATTTTGATTTTTTTGATGTATTTGTATGGATTCCAAGTTAAGTATGTCGTTGCGACGAGAAGCAAGCAGTGAAGAAACCAATAAGAAGTTGCTTTCAGAACATTTGGTGAGAAGTTTTTTTTGTTAGAAGTCTTGAGAGCCACGGGCTTACCCATGCTGCAAAGTGAAGCACTATAGTCAAGGCTCAATGGCTCACGTGAACCGCTCATGAAGCTCGAAGTCTGGTTATGGATTTGGTCATGGGTTTTTTGTCTTGGTATCAGTGTTGGTGTTGACATTAATGCTGTCTTTGGTTGCCACCAAGTTGGAGTGTACCACCATGACATTTCATTAAACATAGCATGTCTTACATGAACTTTGCAGGTAGAAGGGTTGTAGCAAAAAAAGTCAATTGGCACCAATGTTACTGGGAGATACATTTTTCCATCAGCAAATCTGTACTTGTCTTTCAGACACGGTCAGGCCATACTGGATCATTGATACCAAGGGCAACGTACCATACTGGATCGTCGATACCAAGTGTGACAAACTGCTTCCAACTTAAGCCATACTTCAACAACCTCCCACCCCAACTCACTCCTTCAGCTCGGCATGAGCGCAGACATGAATAGGATACAATCTTAAATATCAGTTGATGGAACAACTGTAAAATTTGAATGGTTCCAAGTGGGTCTCTCCTTTTGAAGACGTCCAATTTGTGAATGCAATTTTTTAGTTTTGATAGCTAACATATACATACTCTTTCCCAGTTTTGCTTGTTTTTATGTATAAAAGGGATACTTGGGTCTCTTTTGATATAGAGATGTTTCAAATACATATCTTATTGCCACTTTATATGTAGAAGGGATGAGCTAGTAATCTCTGAATTTTTTGCCCTTACAAAATCCTGATGGCTCCTCATTAAACGTTATTTCATCACTCTTCAGTTTTCTTGTTTTCAGCATTATGTTTTCGGAATTTGTTGGTATCTTTTGATGTTTTATCCTGGTGATTTCTTCAAAGAAATGCCACACATCAATCATATCTCATAATTTTGTCGCATGTTAATGTATGATTTTGGCATCACATTGGTGGAATTTGTAGGATGGAAGATGATTCATGTGGTTCTAGTCTTATTGCATTGCATGTGAAGCGTTAATTGGAGTTGATATATGCAGCTAGAGGGCATTGCTACATCATGCATGACATGATATGTAGATGTTATAAGAAAGTTCAATGCAAACAACTCCACAATTCTCCCTCTTGCACACTTAGAAATACAAATCGTCAAACTAGGGGTATTGGGTTTGAATCAATGAAACTTTGTTCACCTGCAATAAAAACGATAGTAACAAGAAATTTGATTTCAGTTCAAGACTTAAACCAATTGGTTTAATGTTTCATTCCTGTCATTTTAGGAAGAGATGTTTAACACTGAACAATTTGTCGACCTTACAACATCTACATTGATTTTTGATGGAGAATGGTAGCATTGCCATGTGTAGTCGAGAAGTTCGTACTTTGGCAAGCGTGGAGGTTCGCTTTTACCTAGCCATCATTTATGTAGTATTTACTATCTATAAGTCTCAACGAAACGAGCAATCTTTTCTTTAATGAATTGAATGGTTCCATGTCAACCACACTAATGAAGGATTATGCCCACCAATGGACACATTTTGGTACCTTTTTTATGTACTCCCAACACTAGTGTTGAGGTTGGTTTCAACAAATCTTACTCTTTCACTTAGCCATCACCACAATGTGGTATTTATTATCTATAAGTCTCAACAAAACTAATATTCTTTTCTTTGATGATTTGAATGGTTCCATATTGTCAACTACACTAATCAAGGATTATGCCCACAAATGAATGTTTTCGCAATTTTTGACGCACCGCCTACACTTGTGTTGAGGTTGGTTACAATGAATATTCATAATGGAAACCATGCCCGATTCCAACTTATTTTTGTTACCTCGCTAGTATCCAACGCCATCTCATTGTCATCTCACATCAATTGTGAATTCTTAGAAATGGTTGCATTTAACATACCAATATACACACTTTGGTTAGAAATATTGCATATTTGACACTTTTTCACCATACAAAATTCACATTGGCTTGAAGGAAATGATAACAAATGGGTCTAAAAACTATATGCAATTTCTAGTGGATTTATCCACAAGTAATGAAAAGTAAGCAGCTTGGAGGGGCACTTTCGCCTAGCCATAACTTTGTCAACTACAATAATGAAGGATCTATACATTCACTAGTTCATCAAAATTTCATTAAACCTCAACAAACAAATTGCAAAGTTAGTGTGTTTGGAGCTTACAAGTGCATGCTCACCTAGCCATCACTCGATCATGTAGACTAACGAAAGATTTATGCCTAGACACAAACATTTTAATACTTTTTTGACTCACCTCCACTCAACTCCAACACTGTCTAATCACTAATTTGTTATATAATTTTTTACTTCTCAAGTCTCCAAACCTATCTCATCCCTAATTTGTCATATAATATCACCTCAAATGGACTTTACATCAATTGTGGGGTCTTAGAAATGGTTGCCTCTAATGATACCACATGGTCTCATGTGATTGCAACTAACAGAATGTTTCGAAACTATTATCATCGATCCTATGGGTGGAGGGAGTCTGGACCATGGCACGATAATTTTGCCACGCATCCAACTCAAGTCATACAACGTGGGTGGCTAGCTCAAGAAGCTCTTTCTTTACGAATGTGGCTTTCTCTAGATTTTATTTATCCGACGTTGCATCTTTCCTTGGTTGTCTACCAAATACATCAATGTCCAACCTCGTGCAATTATCCTCCTGAACACCTGCATTTTTTGTCTCCAATGATTTTGCGCCGCATCGACATAGATTGTTATGTGGACGAGGAGTCAATCCGAAACCCAGCTACTATACAACACACTTCAAATTCCTTGTTTTCCTCGGCACGATTTTTCAAACGACTCAGAGTGTGGCGAAGAAGAAGACTAAGAAAGAAGTTGGAGACCGTAAGCTCATATATATATGTATGTATATGTGTGTGTGTGTATATATATATATATGAGATGAGCTTATGGGTCTGAAACCAAGAATGACAAACACGTCGAACGTGTGTGAACACAAGCAAAGCCATGTCATGTCCGCCCCGTGAATGTGAGGGGCGGAGGAACATGTCCACATCAGCACAAGCGACCAATTAGCCAGCGCCACATCAGCAGCGGGGGGGCGCAGTCGGGCCCCGGGCACCCGAGGATGACCCTCTTTTGAACACACCCCCATCCACTCTTTTAAAAACTAAGCTAAACTCAACTCCAACTATCATCTCCTTCTTCTTCTTCTTCTTCTTCTTCTTTCATTTCTTCTTCTTCATCTTCTTCTTCTTCTTTCATTTCTTCTTCTTTTTCTTCTTCTTTCATTTCTTCTTCTTCTTCTTCTTCTTCTGCTTTAAGTTTTTCATGGGAACTTGCCTTCCTCCTCCTCCTCTTCACCTGCATAATCTGCATCATCATCATCATCAGCATCAGCATCAGCATCTTCGTTGTCGCGCCGCAGCTCATTCCAATGCTTCCCCCCCAAGCAGCAGCCATGGATCCTTCTTCCCCATTTCCATGCTTTTTCATCGGATTCCAATGTATCGTTATGATGCATGTTTCGCTGTAACTTCCGCCCCATGCTCTCAGTTCCCATCCGCCTCTGCCCACGCCTCATCCCTAAGCCATGACCAAGAAGAAAAGGAACAACAACAACAACAAGCACAACCAAAAGAAGAAGATGACGATTCAGAAGTCGTTTCTAATCCAGGTACTACTACTACTACTACTACTACCGGAATAAACTGTGGGAAATCGGAAAGAAAATCTATTGCAAACATCTAGGTTAAGCTCAAATGAATAGGTTAGGGTTGATCACAGAGGAAACATGCCGAACTAGGGAGTTTATCAGTGATTATATCTTTGAGTTAAGTAATGAAGAAATCTGAAAGGAAGGGGACAATAAATTAAATGCAAAATCCAGACCGAAACTGTCAAGAATGATGGTTTAGAGCTAATTACCAGGGAAACCGATAACTAAGATACATAATGGTAAAGTAAAGGCAAAATCTGAACCAGGGTAATGAATTGAGATGATAATGTAGGGTTAAACAATGCTGAAATATAAATGAAGGAAATGGATAATCA
This sequence comes from Azolla caroliniana, assembly GCF_043228905.1. Lineage (NCBI taxonomy): Eukaryota > Viridiplantae > Streptophyta > Polypodiopsida > Salviniales > Salviniaceae > Azolla > Azolla caroliniana. The sequence continues at coordinate 19,018,374 of NW_028230450.1, read as the reverse complement.
TAATACCAGGTTAATTGCAGGCATAATCTGGAAAAACAAGTCGATGATGGTTACTTTGATGTTGTAGGGTTAGTTAATAGCGAAATCAGAAGGTTTCCTTTCGACAAATCTCAGTTAAGTCTTGATCCTATGCCGATGTCGGTTCAATCACTAAATCCGATCGAACAAGAGAAGGTAAAATTGATCATGAAATGGAAGGTTATCCGGGAAATATCGAAAGAACAAGACAAAGGAAGCGGGGGGTGTGTCATCATTCGAGCATTGCGATTGGAGCAACTCGGTGATGTGGAGGATCTCTTGACGGATTCCTACTCGGAGCTTATGTGGGGCCCTTTGACTTACCGGCCTGCCCTCGCTTGGATCCTCGCCACATATTTGAGAGAGCGGCAGGCATGCCTCCCTCATGCAGTCACTCTGGTTGCCCTTTATGCCCCATCCAAACAACTCTCAACCAATAATAATAATAATGATTGCAGTAGTAAAGCTAATAATGTTGGTGATGGTGATAACATTGAGTCTCAATCTCAGAGATGGTTATTGGTTGGCGCCGTTGAGCTCTCTTTCAATGCATTGGGGAAGCCCAAGGATATGCAAACTCCTCACCCACCTGTCGATGCTCCTTTTCTCAGTAACATGGCTGTGAGCAAGAAATTTAGAAGGTTTTTCTTTCGTTGTTTCCCTTCATCTCAGACTTGATACTTTGTTGTGTCTATGTAGCATTCCTCAGAATATTGTTGGTTGTGTGTGTGTTATCTCTATCCTAAATCACTCAACCATTTAGGATAGAGATGAACTCATTAGCTCATTTAAAACCATTTGGTGGTCACTCTTTGGATGTATCTGGACATACACCTAAGGTTAGCTTGTACACAGTGTTAGGTTGATTCTTTGTTGTGTCTATGTAGCATTCCTCAGAATATTGTTGGTTGTGTATGTTATCTGTATCTTAAATCACTCAACCATTTAGGATAGAGATGAGCTCATTAGCTCATTTAAAACCATTTGGTGGACACCCCCTTTGGATGTATCTGGACACACACCTAGGGTTAGCTGGTACACAGTGTTAGCTACCCTGAGCTATTTTGGCAAGAGACTAACTTGTGGATGGCCATCTAGTTTACCAGTCTAGGCTGGATATCATGGGCATGACAATAGGTTTAGAATAGGATTAACTGGTCTGATAGGGTAGCTAGCATTTCATGGAGTCATTATGGCTAGAGATAGCCCCATTTGCTCATTTCCTTCCATTTGGTCTAGATGTCTTTATTAAGGTGTGATTAGTACACACATGTATGTAATAAGGTTGTATTTTGTTGTCCCATGTGTTTCTATGTGTTGTGATCTCATAGTGTGTGGATTGTCGACCTAATCAGGAGAGGCATTGGAAGGGAGCTTTTACAGGCTGCCGAAGAGCTTGCAGTTCAGATGGGTTGTAGAGAGATGTACCTTCATTGTCGAATAATCGATAAAGTACCACTCAACATGTACAAGAAATATGGTTATAAGATTATCGAGACTGATAATATTCTCACTCTCCTGACACTTCAACGTCGTCGGCACTTGATGCGTAAAACACTCCCTTCTTCATATTCTGAGGATTCCATATAGAATACATCCAGAAATGTTTCATGTATCATGATGCCATGACCTCATGAAATCTGTGAGACAAATGCTAAATTGGCAGGCGAAGGGGATGGGTTGACCCATGTATGCATAATTAGTGCTGTTGGAGATGTTCAGGAACATTATTTCTATCCCCATGCCCTAACCTTATTCAATGAAATCACTCGATAGGTACCCATGAGAGGCCAAGATTTCTGGTTATCAATTGGGGTTTTAAGATGGTCATTGAGAGATGGTTTATCATCACAACTGTAACTCGTTAAATTTGGGCAGCCTATGAATTGGATTGGCTCTTCAAATATTCTTTATCAATCAAACTCAGATGTATTCTCATCTTATGGATGGACTTGATGCATCCTTGTATTATGAATGGAACATACAAATTAACATTCTAACAAGGTTTTCGTATTGCTTTTGCATTGTATTCGTATTCTTCAAGCATTTTTTAGCTCTTTAGTTTAATTATCAAATGTTAGTCATAACAATATTTCTAAGTATTGTTAAGTAAAGAGCATAATGTCCAATTTTCTATTAATGAAGGCATAACACTTATCTACATACAAGAAATCATCTTGAAGGCAAATATTGTATGGTGGGAGAATGACATATTATTCTCAAGGAAAGAAGTGTGCTTGCTATGGTCTAGAGTGTCATTGGCTTATTATAGTGGTTTGGCAATCTAGAAGAACCCACGCTTTTGTAGTGCCAAAACAAGAGTCCAATAGACATTCCTTCCTCATTACCAACATGGCATTGTTATGATACTAATAAATGGTGAGCCCATATGTATGTCTATATGTTTGCACTTGTGGCACATGCAATTTTGTAATCCATATGAAACTTTGCATATCTTGTCATCCCCAAGAAATATTAGTCATTAATCTCTTATGATTTCTCTACATTTATCTCCCATCAACCTCATGGTTTGCACTCTAAACCTTGTGGTGGTTTATCACTTTAATTAGATGGACCTTTCAAGTTGCTCACCATCTTCAATTGCCATCATAATGAAGATTCATTTTGTAGGAATCACCTAGTGTATATGCAATTTAGCATCCAAACTTCGAAGAGATCCAAGTTCAACAATTCCATTGAAAACATGTTCATTGAGGTCAACACCTCCACTCAATGAATTGTAATATCTATCATCCACTCTAGTATAGAACTCTTGGGTTGTGGAAAGCGAACTTGCAAAGCTAAACTTTGGAGAGCAAACTACTGGGTTGGAAAGTAAAAGAATGGAAAGCGATTTGTAATTTAATTGTGACGCCATTCTTTAGGATTCAACAATTAAACTTGTAGTTTTAATCATAATATTCAAGTGTTGATTTTCAAAGTTAATAGTGTGAATATATTTTAATGAGCACAATATCAACCCATTGAACTACAACCTTTACCACAACATGATCGTATGGTTATACATTCAACTTTAAATGCATTTACTTCGGTATAATTGATTTGCTTGTCATATCTAGTTGATGGAGAGTGTGTGAAAAAATTGTTTTAATTTAATTCTATATATATAATAATTAATATCAATAAGATATAGACAAGTGGAAAGATGGTTTACTTTTTGACTCTTTGAATATTGTACTTGAAACAAAACATTGTTTTTTCTTCAAACTATAATCTAGTTGTTGTAGTTGTAATTATCTGCTTGAGATAGTATGCTTAGACGCTTTTTGGACTTGTAATTGGCTCCCATATCAAAGTCTTAGATCTTTATGTGTAACGACAATGCTTTCAAAATCCATGATTAAAAAGAAAGGATTATGGCAATGTGCAACTTGTTTTGAAACACGTCCTATTGTACTATTTTTTGTAATGACAAATTGTGTGATCGCTGGCCTCAACAACTCCTTTTTAAAACTTTAGATAAGCTCGAACATAATGACGGAAAACACATGCTAGCTCTACCTTTATTTAATTGAAACTTTGTTACCATCAACACATAAAATTTTAAACATCTTTTTCGATTTGGCCATATAATTTGCGTGGTAGGGTGTTTGGGGGGGTGGGGGTGAATTGAGCACATATATAGTGTGCTGGAGAGGGTGGGTGTTTTGGGTACACAAAGATATGAGAAGCATGAGGGGCATTTGGGCGGGAAGATAAAAAGAGAAACTCTCGGGGAGACAGGAGGAGATGATGAAATGAGCAAATATGATCCGACTCCTGCTTGAGAGGGTCTTTCCGAAACATAAAAGCTCGAGGGGCATTTAGGGAAATACAGAAAATCAGTTTTTTTTTTGGGAAACATAAAAGCTAGAGGGGCATTTAGGGAAATAAAGAAAATCAGTTTGTTTTTTTTGGGAAATATGAAAGCTGGAGGGGCATTTAGGGAAATAAAGAAAATAACTTTGTTTTTTTTTTTTGGAAACATAAAAGATGGAGGGGCATTTAGGGAAATAAAGAAAATTAGGTTTTCTTTTTGGAAACATAAAAGCTGAAGGGGCATTTAGGGAAATAAAGAAAACCAGGTTTGTTTTGTTATGTTTTGGGGAGCAGGGGAATTTGATTTTATAAGATTTTGTAAGAATCACGAGAGACAGAGAGAAAGAGAAGGTCCGCGTGATCAAGCTTTCCTTCTGTCTTCCATTCATTTTTTGATCCTTTGTTTTTCATTTTTAAATGTATGAGAGGAAAGCCATGATTCCCCCCCTCTTCCTTGTTTTTTTTTGTTTTTGCTCTTGTTATCCTAACAAACCAAACAAACAAACAAACAAACAAGAAGAAGAAGAAGAACACAAACAGAAAACATATACTTTGCAAACCCTAAACAGGAAATACCTCTTGTCTGCAAACACAACAAAAGCATTTCCTTTCCATCCATTCCATTTTGCATCATCATCACATTGCGATAATCACATCACCGCTTCGTTCATCATCATTGAGGAGCCATGCATCGCACTAGTGTCACTTCATATGTCTTGAACCGACATACCGAGAATGTCAAGGATCTCTACTTCCTAGGGAGGAAACTAGGGCAAGGCCAATTTGGTATAACCTATTTGTGTGTCGAGAAGAGCACCGGCAAGGAATTCGCATGTAAATCCATCTCGAAGCGCAAGCTAATCACACACGAAGACATACAAGACGTGAGGAGAGAAGTCGAGATAATGCATCATTTGTCGGGGCACCCGAACATTGTCTCGATAAAAGGAGCTTATGAGGATTTGAGTTCGGTCCATCTAGTTATGGAGTTATGTGCGGGGGGAGAGCTATTCGATCGGATCGTACAAATAGGACAATATACCGAGAAGCAAGCCGCTGAGCTAACTCGAACAATCGTTGGCGTCGTCGAAGCTTGCCATTCTTTAGGTGTAATTCATAGAGATTTGAAGCCCGAGAACTTCCTTTTCTCAAGTAAAGATGACTCTGCTCTTCTCAAGACAACCGACTTCGGCCTTTCAATTTTCTTCAAGCCTGGTGAGCCTTTTTTTCTTTTTTTTGCTTCTTGTATTGACAATACACCAATTGAACAACCACACATGCTTTAGCTTTGTAAATCAGTGCATCGAACAACCACAAATATTTTAGCTTTGTAAATGAATACCGCAAACAAGCACACATACTTTTTGCTTCTTGTGTAAGTGCATGGAATAAGCACAACTATTGTTTTCAATTTTTTAACTGAATGCATGAAATAACCTAAAATTTCCTTTTGCCTTCAATGAGAAGATGGAATCACCACTTTTTGCTTCCTACATGAGTACATCAAACAATCGGAAAAACAAACTCTCTTCTTAAATGAGTAAATTGATTGAACGACCATAATATATTTTGCCTCTAAAATAAGAACAAGTACTTCTTTTACTATTCAGTGGTATCAAATAACCACAATTGATTTTTATGCTTCACATATGAATAGATTGATCCAACAACTTGTTTATGTTTATTATATAAGAGTACATTCAACAACTGCAATTTTATTCTTTATGTGTGCATCTAACAACAATTCTAAAAGCAATCCTACCATATGAATGCATACAATCCATATGCTTAACATGTAAATTTGTCACTCAAGCAGGTGATGTTTTCCATGATGTTGTCGGAAGTCCGTATTATGTGGCACCAGAAGTCTTGACTAAGAACTACGGACCAGCAGCCGATGTTTGGAGTGTTGGAGTTATATTATACATACTACTTAGCGGGGTTCCACCTTTTTGGGCAGGTTAGTTTTAGTTGTTGTATATTAGATTAGATGATGTTAATTCATTTGTATGTGGGCCTTACATTTATGCTTTTGTAAACGTCGTTTGTATATGCTCTTGCATTTATGCCTTAGTATGTGGTCATAGATTGTATGCCTTTGCATGTCATTTGTATGCGGTCTTAGATTTATGCCTTTGCATGGCTTAGATTGTATGCCTTTCTATTGTATGTGTTTTTGGATTGTACGCCTTCGTATACACCATTTGTATGTGGTTTTATTGTATGCATTTGAATATGTTATTTGTATGTAGTCTTCAATTGTATGCAATGTTAGTTCTACTTTGGGTTCATCATATGTTAATGTGGTTAATGATCATATATGCAAAGCTCGTTATCAACATAACTGAAACCAAAGAAGGGAATACCACTTTAAGTTAGTCCAAAAACCTTTGATTTGAAAATTTTGCTGTTTGGATTTTACATCAGAACTAGAGCACCAGATCTTTGAGCAAGTGCTTACATCAGACCTGGATTTCGAGTCTGAACCATGGCCGACCATATCTACGAGTGCAAAGGATTTGATCAAGAACATGCTCATTAGAGATCCAGAGAAGCGTTTTACGGTTCATCAAGTTTTATGTAAGGCAAAATGCTTTTCTTGTGTATGTGTAGGTGTATTTATATATGTTTCCTTGCACTTTATTGCATCTACTTTAAGAGAGGAATTAATATTATGTTTTCCTTTATAAGCCCATCCATGGATCAAGGAAGATGGTGTGGCACCAGATGAACCATTAGATTCCGCGGTGCTCTCGAGAATGAAGCAATTCATGGCTATGAACAAAATAAAGAAAATAGCTCTAAGGGTAAGTGCCCATATTTTTTCAATTGTGCTTGCGTTTTCATGATAGATGTATAAAGAGTCCTTACGATACACATCTCTTTTTCTCGAGGGCCTACTTCATACCTTGGTGATAGATGTTTCTTTGTTTTACTTCTGATCATTTTTGCATATGGAACTGCAGGTCATTGCAGAGCAACTATCCGAAGAGGAGATAGCGGGGTTAAAGGAGATGTTTAAAATGTTGGATGCCGACGATAGTGGGTCCATAACATTTGATGAGCTAAAAAGTGGACTGAGAAGGCTTGGATCTGGTCTTAAGGATGATGAAATCCAAACTCTTTTGGAAGCTGTGAGTTGCAACTATTATGAGTTCAATACACCTCTTTCATTATCATATTAATGTATGAAAACACTCTCGAGTTACCCCTCTTGCAAAGCCATTACAGAAAACCTTATGAATACCTTTTTTGGGGGGTTTAGGGTTTCAAGTTTTCCCCTACTTGATTTATTACCACCAAACCTTTCCTTTTCCAAGTGGAATCCAATGAGTGACACAAATGCATTGGTCTTGACAGGCAGACATGGACAACACTGGCACCATAGATTATGGGGAGTTCATTGCAGCTACTGTTAGTTTGAACAAGATTGAGCGTGAGGAACATCTTTTTGCTGCTTTCTCATATTTTGACAAGGATAAGAGTGGGTTTATAACAGTTGATGAGCTCCAAAAAGCATGCGTCGAATACAACATGGGGGACGAGCCCATAGAGGAGTTGATTCATGAGGTTGACCAGAATAATGTAAGTATAACTAATGATTATGTGTGCTCTAAACAAACAATCATAAATATTTAATTAGTCTGGTTGTGCTCTTGCTTCACAGGATGGCCAGATCGATTACAATGAGTTTGTAACCATGATGAGGAGAGGTAATGGTACACTAGGAGGGAAAACGATGCGTAATATCCTGAATATAAGCACAAGAGGAAAGAGTTTCAGGGACCTTTTTGTGACCAAATAAATGACAGCATGTATATTTAATGGATAGGTAAATAGATAGGTAAGAGTTTGTATAGAAAATGGTGTCTTCACCGATTGATGGTCTTCCCCAGTGGCGTTTCTTTGTAACTAGTTCATTCTCATCAAGTTGTCGATGATGAAGATTACGCAATCTCTTTCTGTCTGCCTGTTCCTCAAGGGGAAAGAAAGAATGCGTTTATGTATAAATTATGGGACATAACTTTGGCTTCTAGAATGTATATTTTACAGTAGGTCTACTAAATTTATCATGCACATAATCACTTACAGAACTCAAGACAATATGAGAATTGTCACATACAGAAAAAGTAGCTTGGTACATTATACTGGATGAAATGTCACCATTTCTAAATATGCCTGATATTGGATCAAGTGTCAACACAATATTTCCCATCAACTGTCATTCAATCTTGATTGAATACCCATATAACTACTAACTAAAACCACCCTGAAATGTCCAAGATTATTTCGTAAACCAAGGCAGTGAACTATGACCATAACCTCCACATATGCAACATAAATAAACCCAAGTGCATTGATAAGCATTGAGAATGCAACAAAAAATCCCTGTGCCTTCTTGATCCAAAATGAGTTTCAAGGATTCATGAAACCTATGGGTAGAAGAACATTATGATATATATCAAAATGCATCCCATGAGAAATAACCTTCGGATCATAAGAGCTAAGTATAGAGCTTTGTTAAATGAAATTTATGCTATAGTTGTAATTTGCAAAAATCGCTATGGTTAATAGGGTCAATTGGAAGGGCCTTTCAAAAGCAGATTAAAACCTCAGTCTGCCATCTTGATATTAATGACCTTCTATAGAGGTAATATAAGAAAGGCAGCATGAAGAATATGATTTTCCACTATGGGTTGGGTTGACCATGAGCATCTTCGGTTATAAAGATCTGATTACTAACCATATGTAATATTAAACAATAACCACCTGAACTGACAAAACTGTATCTAGCCTTTCTTTCGAAGGGAAGGGGTTAAACAAAAACTCAAGTCTCACTAGGATTCCTAACCAAAATTGGCAAAGTATGAGAACCTTAAAGATTCCATTCGCACAGAATAAATTAGAGGTACAGATTTCCTGCCTAGTTCAACTCCAGACAAATGGATTCTGAGACTTCAATTCATGCATTTTCCTGCCAATGGTCAAGGAACATCACACGAATCAGCCAAAGAATTTCTATAACAAATTGTTAAAAACTCATAAAGGTCAACAACGAGGTGTAACCTTTGATAGTCTTTTGTTCGCATTAAGAACTCACTTGGTATATCATGGTCACCCCACTACTTGTTGAATGTCTGCCAGCTGAAATTGTGCAACATCTGTGTAGATTTATGTTAAAAAGACAAAAACAAAATCCATAACAAAGTTAACTGAAATCAACAAGAATGGTGGAATAACACACTTTGCATTCAAAGAATGGGAGGAGATCCAGATGACTTATGTGTCATCTGATTCAAGTTTCCATGGCTTAATAGGCACTGTATTCTCATGTTGAAGGCATGTTTCCTTCGCATGAGCACTTAGGAAGATAACCTAAGCAGAATCTCTATTAAGCTTTGACAAATCCTGTAGGAAGACAATATAAACACATGAAAAAGAAATGAAAAGTTTACCAACTAAACTGCAGATCAGATAGATATACCAAATAAAATGAAATAAAACACATACTATCCTTAATCATTTCAGTGTTACCAAATACCCGTACTGATTCCTTCACATATTATCATTAGGAGACAAAAGACCAGAGGAAGGAAGTCATATTTGAACTCATTAAAAGCGATTGAAAGATGAACGATGATGTGGATAGAAACATGAGAAATCCCCAAGAGCTTAGAACCCCCATCCTGTTATATTTTGGTGGTTCTATTGAAGTTTGTTAAATTTCATAAAGACAGGTCTCCATTTTGTATACTGATTTCATACCCCCCATGTATTTTCATTATCATATTCTTGCAGAAGAAAACTCTTTTACAACTGGTCATCAATACCCTCTGACCTGGATCATCAAGCAGTTTTAACTTAATTTGTTAGCTTCACGAGTGATTTGCTTGCAAAAGAAACGTTTAATTTTACGATCTCTACAAGATACAAAATGCGCTATTGAATTTAAGATTGCCTGATGTAACTGCATGCTTTTCAAGTATTGGATCGACAGTCTACATTAAAAGATCCATTTACATGTTGAACACATTGAGAGTACACAAACTTTGGGGAGTTGTGAGAAACTTACGAAAGGCAACTGGTCTGTATAAATCACTACCTCATAATATTGCATCCCAAGCATTGAACAAACTTGAATGGTGGTGGGTTATATCTCATCTTAGGAAGGATTACATAGAAAATTAGTTTCCCTCACCATAGGAGCTCCTCAGCACCAAATGACCATATGCAATAGGTGGAGAGGCTTACATAGGAGCGGAGGGGGATGATAGTATGGAGTGAGAGAAAGAGAGGGGTGTAAATGTACGAAAAGAGGAGTTAGGGAGAGAGATAGAAAAGTGATTTATGGGTATGAAAGGGGGTAAATGATGATAGGGATATAGTTATTGAGGGGGATTTGGGGATCTTTTAAAGTTAGTTTTTACTAAGTAGGAACGAAATGATTTGAACTTAGTCCAACATATAAAGGGTTTGGGTATGTCAATGAGTTGTGGGCCTAATGAGGTATCATTTTAACTTGTTAGTGATAGTGTTTATTTACATGGAAGGGATGGTCGGATGAGAACGGTAGATATTGGTAAGAGTTTCGGGGTTTTCGGAAGCAATTAAAGGTGAATCGAGAGTTTTCTAAGTTAGTCCATAGATTTGAAAAAGCAAGCCTAGTGAGTGAGGTTTGTCTAGTGAGTTTAAAAAAGTGATTAGTGTGTAAACTATAGAAGGTTAGAAACCTAAGGAGTTGGGGTTTAGTACCAGTTCATACTCCAAGAGCGTCATCTATGTATCTAGTGAAAACGTAGAGATCAGGGGTTTGTTGGGATTTTTTTCTCAGTGGGCTAGGAAAAGACAAACATAGACTCCGAAGAAATTCCTACCCATTGCAATTCCTTCGACTTGTTGATAGATTTGTGAGTCAAAGGATAGGACATTGTAATCTAGGACTACCGCACTAAGAGTGTATATATGGTTAGCTTTAGAGGGGTTAGATAATTTTCCGTAGTGCTTCTAGACCTACTTTGGGAGGAATGCTTGGGTAGAGTGATTCTATATCATAGGGAAAAAGGAAGCTATCCGAAGGAGGATGTAGTTTTAGCATAAGAAAGTGTAAATCCTTAAAATATTGAGGCTAGAGAAGTAGGATGGGTAGGAGTTAGTGTTGTAACCATTTGGAGGTTTGTTTGAAAATAGAGTCATTATACAAACATTACAAACATATAAACCTAAAACCAATTGGTGCCTTAAGCACCTTTGGGAGAAAGTAGATATTGGATACACGATATCCTCTCAATGGCTTGTGAAGGATGAAGTTGGCTTCCGTCATAGAGAGTGTCCCTAAGTTTTTTTAACTATACTATTGAGTCAGTATAATAGTTCTTCTAAGGGAAAGTGTGTCACTTTTTTATAAGTGGTGGTGTCTGAAAGTTGTTCCATGGCCTTGGCATGATAAGTGTCCTTGTCCAAAACACAAACACCCATATTCTTGTCGGCCAGGAAGATAATGATTTGTTTGTTTTTTCAAAGGGTATCAAGGGCTCTAAGGAGGTGGGTATGGTACCCTAGTGGTTTTGGGACTAGTGCTATGGAGGTTTTGGCTAAGGATATGTTGGTGCTTTTTTATTATGGACTCTAGCAGTGAACATTTTGTAGGTGGTAGCCCACTAGGGTTTGTTAACTTGAAAGGACTGAGTGGGGGTGAATCGACATCTCTAAAAAAGTGTTTAAGTATTAAGTGATCTGCATAAATGGGTGAATTCTGTAATAATGGTGTTGGGGGAAGGTGGCGGGGATGGTGGGATGTATTTAAGACCTAGACTAAGGAGTTGGCTTTAATTTTTAGAGAGGATTTCGAGATATTATGGATCCTACTAATAATCCTTTGGTTACTAGAGATTTGGTTCGACATTTTGTATTATGGGATTTTTTTAGTATGTGGAAGAAAGGGAAAATATGTTTGTGTTTTACCTAACTACATATGTGTCTTGGGTAAAGGGGGGGTCTATGAAATAGATAAATCAAACGTTTACTTAGATGTAAGACGTGTCCAAAATATTTATTTAACACATTTAGCATGCCTAGCTACCTATATTTTGGCCTATTAGATTGTGGGTGACCTAGTGCTTTTTTATGGGGATGAGGTGTTGGGGTTGTTTTGTTATGTGATGAGTTTTTGTGGTTTTTATGTCGGGGATAAATAGTTAAGTTATGAGGGTGTGAGGTGGGAGTGTGGAAGTGTGGAACCCTCAAAAACCATTAGTTGACCCATAATCTAGTAAGCCAAAAAATGGGTAGCTAGGCGCGCTAAACGTGTTAATAAACATTTTAGACACACCTTACACCCATGTAAACGTTTGTTTTATCTACTTTATAGGCCCCCCTCTACCCAAGACACATATGTGGTTAGGTAAAACACAAACATCTTTTCCCTTCCTTCCACATACTGGAAAATCCTATAATACAAAACATCGAACCAAATTTTGGAAACCTTTTCTAGTAAGCAAAGGATTATGAGTAGGAACAAATCTCTCTAAACATAAACTCACTAAAAATGAAACACAACTGCTTAGCCTAAGCCTTAAGGACATCCCACCATCCCCACCACTCTCTCCCAACAATATCCTAAAAGAATTCATGCACCTTTGTTGATCACTCAAACTAAAACATTTATTTTCAAGGATACAGATTCATTTTGCCTCAACCCTTCCAAACTACCTAGCCCTAGTTGGCTACCACCCATAGAATATCCACCCCTAGTTCTCATCATAAACAGACACCAACACATCCTTAACCAAATAGTAAACAACTCTAAGCCCAAAAACATTAGAATCCCATACCACCTCTCTAGAGCTCTTAAAAACCTGCGAAACGACAAACAAATCATCATCCTCCTAGCTGATAAAAATATAGGCGTATGTATCCTCGATAAAGACATATACTACACCAAAGCTATAGAACACCTCTCATATTCTACCACCTATAAGGGAGTTAGCCACTTCCCCCCTGTAAGGACTATTATACCGCCTCAATAATATAATAACAAAAGACTTAGGTACACTGTCCATAACTGAAGCCAATTTCATCCTCCACAAACCTTTAAAAGGATATCAAGTATCCAACATCTACTTCCCCCCTAGGTTACACAAAACCCCTACGGGTTTTCGATCCATTTGTTCATATAACAACTCATTTGAACAAACATTCAAGTGGTTACACCACCCAACTTCTACCAATACTTCTTCTCTAACCACAATATCTAAAAGTCTCCCACACATTAATCCAATCACTAAAAAACGTACACCCACCACCTAATAGTTTCTTATTCACTTTTGACGTAGAATATCTCTATCCCAATATCCCCTAAACTAGGACTCCAAGCCTTACGTAGTATAATCACACCCCATTTTTTCCCCTCAAACTAATATCATGTATACCCTTACTGCCCTTATTTTAGAATACCACTATCTCACTTTTGACAACGTAGTCTAACCAGCAAATAAAAGGTACAGCTATGAGTAGCAACTTCTGAGTCATATATGCCTACCTCTTTTTAGTATATCTCAAAAACTTACAACCACCGCCCCCCATCTCTTCTATTTCACCCGTTATATTGATGATACATTTGGGGTCTGGACATGCACCAAATCTCAGCTTTTAGAATATCTTGACTTTTACCCTTTACACACAAATAGTTGTATCAAACTTACCCCTCTAGGCTACCTTTCTTAGACATATGGATCAACCTAGAAAACTTACTTTTTTCATTTAATTGCTTTCGAAAACCTCTCAATTTATACCAATATTTACCTTTTTCATAAGAACACTCCTATATCAACCCAAAACTACTCTTAACCCTACAATCATTTAACTTACATACACTAAAAATACCCCAAATTTAGGCATTCATAATTTCTTTAAAAAAAACTATAAGGATCTAGTACTAGATCCTGAGCTTACTAGCATCTCATGCCCCTTCATATGTTGGACAACATCCAAGTCCATACATGCCCTCTTAGTTAAAACTAAGTTTTCAAAATCTCACCCAAATCCCCCCCTTAATATTATACCTCCATCCTAAAACCCTTTTCCATCACATTAAGAGCACCCCCCATACATCTATAGCCATCATTACACTCATTCCCCCAACTCCTTGAGTTTCTAAACTTTAGTTTACACACCAATCACTATCTTAAACTCACTAAACAAACCTCGCCCACTAGGCTTCCTTTTTTAGATCTATGTGTTAAATTAGAACACTCTAGATTCACCTTTAATAGCTTTAGCAAGCCCCTAAACTCTTACCAATATCTACCGTTCTCATTTAACCATCCCTTCCATGTAAAGAAACACATTATCACTAAGAAGTTAAAATGATACCTCGTTAGAGAGAGCATTGACTTACAGTTTTCAGAAATGAAAAACGTTTCTTTCATTGGTTTATAAAATGAGGTTTACCCACCCTTATTTATCCTTAGAATCTATAGAAACTTTCCGTTCTCTATTAGGAATACCCTGCTTTATAAACACGCACCCAAAAATACCCTCACCCGCACTATTTTCAGACTTAAGTATACCAAAAACTTACACTTAGATCTTACTTTAGACCCACAACTAACAAAAATATCCAAACCCTTCATATGTTGGACTAAGTCCAAATCACTTCATTCCTACTTAGGAAAAACTAACTTTAAAAGATCTCCAAATCCCCCTTAATAACTATATCCCCATCATCATTTACCCCCTTTCATACTCTTAAAACACTTTTCTATCATTCTCCCTAACTCCCATACTCCTCTTTTCCTACATTTACACCCCTCTCTCTTCTCTCCCTCTCCCTCTTCTCACTCTCCCTCTCACTCTCACTACCACTACCACTACCACTACCACTACCACCCCTCTACCCTCCTATATAAACCTTTCCACATATCGTATATGGTCATTTGGCACCAAAGAAATCCTATTGTGAATGACATGAGTTTGCTAATAATAGACCATCTTTTTCTAAAAAAATTCAATATTTTCTCTTATCTCTATCTCTCCCCTTCTCTTTCCTTTCCTCTCCGTCTCTCTCTCTCTCACTTTCTCCATCTCTCTCCCTCACTTCTTCCTTTCTCTTACTCTCTCACTCCCTCACTCTCACACACTCTCTCATTCTTCTCCTTTCTCGTCCTCCTCTACTCCCATCCATTCTCACAACTACGCATCCTCTCTTCTAACGTACATATATCCACCAATTGATGTACTGCTGGCACTCCTTGTATAGACCTTAACGGTCAACAACCCGAAGGTCAACAAAAGCATATCTTCCTCAATGTCCTTATCATCATAAATCTACCATCACACTTTGATAACCTTATAACACATTACTATCTATCTACCCTAAACCCTAACTCCCACATCCTTCTTTAAAAGACATTTAAGCCCCCCCCCCCTTTCCTCTCTCTCACACCTCTCCTTCTCTCGCTCCCCACAAAAACTCCTCCACATTGTTGTATATGGTCTTTAGAACTGATGAGCTCATGTTGGGCAAAACTAGTTTGCAAGACCATACCCCATTTCTAATAAAGATGTTCTCTTAACTACTCTCTCTCTCTCTCTCTAAAGGAAGGGTTAGTAGAGGATGAATATCCCTTGCTTTTTACAATGCTCTACATATAATGATGATATATTAAGTGGGGGGGGGTGAGGACTTGAGTATCATACTAAAGGAAAAACCTAGAAGGTTGAGTTCATATGTGTATGCCTTATTCTCTCATCGAGTCTTGGTACTTCAAAGTATGAATATCCCTTCTTAGGAAGGAGACACACATAAAAATAACTTTTGTACTAAAGTCCTATGGGTCTTTGGCCTCCATGGATGCTAAAAATCTCTCTGTCTCCCTCCCTCCCATATATTTCCACCCTCACTTCATCCAAAATATAAACGAAAAATGCAAATACAGAACATGTAACGAATGAGAGAGAAGAAGAGGAGAGTTTTGAGAGCATAGAGAAAGAAGAAAATCAAGAAGAAGAAGAAAAAAAAAAAAAAAAAAAAACTCAACTGTAGTAAATTACGGTAGCTGCAAAGTAACAATTATAGAGAGAAACGAAATGTTTTCTGAAAGATTGTTTGATGTTCTTGAACGACACACTATACGAGAGAAACGGTAGAGAGAGAAGGGATGCAAAAGAAGAACTAACCGTAAGAGACATATGGAGAAGATACAGTTGCTGCTATGAGCGAGCCAGCAAATGGAAGCTTGAACGGCAGGCCAGAATCTCCATCGCTCTGCAGATGATGATTCTTCGGAAGTCTTTCTTCCATCCGTAGGAGGTATGTATGTATGTATTTTGACTCTGGTTTTCACACTGTGTCCGGACAACTAATGCCATCGCTCTCGGTCCCGGTCAAGGACTTGACTCTCAATCTCAGGTCTTAGCTAACAATAGGCAACGGTTCTGCTAAACCGCGATTTAACGGTTTCAACGGTTCAGATCAGGTTTAGGACCTAGGTTTTTATTAACGGTTCGGTTCGGTTCGGTTCGGTTCGGTATCGATTCAGTTTCAACAGTCAAAACCCGCGGCTAAAACGGTTTAATGGTTTTTTATTTTTTATTTTTATTTTTAAAAAATTTAAAAACAATTCTAAAAAAATTTAAAATTTGTTTTTAAACAATCTTTTCATTATTAGACCTTATTCTCACATTTTAGGAACATCTTTAAAAAAAATTTAAAAAAAATTTAAATGAAATATTATAAATTTTAAAAAATTAAAAATTTGACCTATGTTGAAAACCGAAACCGAACCACGAAACCGTGGTTTTTACGGTTTAATGGTTTAACGGTTCGGTTTGGTTCAAGTTTCAAAAAAAATTAACGGTTTAGACCCTCTCAAACAGAACCGTTGCCGATTATTAGTCTTAGCTCTCATGTCTCGACTCTCAGTCTTGGTCTTGGCTCCCTATCTTAGGTCTCAATTCTCAGCTCTCGGATCTCGGTCTCAGTCTTGGCTCTCAAGTCTCGAGCCTTGGCTCTTGACCTCAGTTTGGGTGTTAGCTCCCAGTCTCGGGTCTTGGATCTTAGGTCTCGATAATTGGTATTTGTATCCTCATATGTATCGCACACGATAATTTGGCTATGCATAATTGGGGGGTGGGGGTGGGGGTGTAAAAACATTAACTCTAGCATGGCACAAAATCTTTGGACTTAGAAAATTTGGGGAGGACAATTTTTGTGTATCTATGTATGTATGTTGATATTGTATCTATGTTCATATCTGTGTATATTTGTATATTTGTTTCATAATTAATGAATGAAAATGTATGTTGGTGTACCACAAAATCTGTTGGCGCAGGCATTGTAGGGTGAATGGCTATTATATCTATATTAATGTGTAAGTTGGGACTAATAGTAGATGAAATTCTATCTTGAGTTGTATGTTCAAAGTTAACATATATGTACATTGTACAATCTCCATAAGCATGATCGATATTTTTGGCTATGAAGGATCATGTACAACACATTGAACAATCGTATCTAAGTCTTTTTCAACTAGACACTCCCATTTAGTTATGAGTGTTGGAAAGCAATTTGAACCAAACCTCAAGTTGTTGTACAATCATCCTTAAGTTGTCTGTTCAAAGCCACACATATATGTACATTGTACAATCTCCATAAGCATGATAGATATTTTTGGCTATGAAGGATCATGTACAACACATATTTGTGTCCATGAGGGAAATTTGAAAAGATAAAGTATCGAGGTAGTCACTTTGTAGTTGTAAACATTGATTACGTCTATAAGACCTGACAATTTAATGGGCATCATTGTCATAGGATTTATGATACACATTGATTTCACTATGTTGAGTTTGATATCACACAACCAACAAGGGTGTTGGAATGACACTCTTTTCATACCACTTGTTTATATTATTGAGTTGCCATGCATTGAGTCTAAGATCGGGGCCTTGATATAATTAGGATAACCCATCTTATGCCTGATGTATAAAAATATATATAATAAAAACAACCTAATATTTGGGTAGTCACAAATCAATTTTTTGGATTACATCAAAAAATATGTTCATGCCCATTGTAGAATATGTGTCGGGGGTTATTAGACAATGAGCAATGACAATTCGTCAACTTAATAAAGTCCTCACTGTATAGATTTTTGGTATACATGTACGTTGCCCACCAAAGATGTATGGTGTAACATTTTAAATTTACATTATGTGGGTTGCTTCCTCCATAAGGGCTAGAAGTATAATCCAAGGATGTTCTTATATGAATATATTATGTTATTGCCATTCTATGATGAAATTTTCCTTCATGTATAGAGGATATGAGGGTGTTAAGTGGGAGGTGTATGCAATGAGGGCACTATGACAAGTGTATGGGTACTACCAGAGGAGGGTGTATCGAGAAAAAGTGGTGGAACTCAATTGGGCACACAACTAGTGATGTTTATGCTAAATTATTATATTGGATATATTTAGAGGAGGGTATATAGAGAAAAGGTGGTTCAATTGGGCACACAAATAGTGAATTTTATTCTAAATTATTATATTGGATATATTTACTCCTAATTAGAGGGAAGTAGGGGGTTGAAGCTACATAAATGGGAGGACATGGTTCAGGTTTTAAGGGTGGGGGGGAGAGATAATATGGCCAACATGAAGTTGGTTTGAGATTAGGATGGTTGATAATAATGCGTGAAAGCATCCAAATCAACACATTTGTAAAAAACAACTATGGCAAAAAAACAAACTAACGAGAGAGCTCCCAAAGGGGTGTGACAAGTATTGAAGTGTTGTGGGGACAAGGCTTAATGCAAAAAAAATTATACCTTAACATAAGTAGTATCACTAATTGGTAATGTTTAAAGGTATTCTAAAATGTGTTAGAATGCCCTACCTAGATAATTATTGGGATTTAGATAGAGATTGCATATAATCTCAAAGGTTTTTTGAATAACATACAAGGTAATACGCAACAGGTAGAGTTACAAAGATCGACATTTCATGCCATCACAAAGGAATATTTTGCCGGCGGGGTTTGGACAAGGTGGAGTGGTTTTACACTACAACGAAGTACATATTTAGTGAAGTTGACTGTTAGAATTTAACATGGGGGTAATAACCTATATGTACATATATTCATGTACATGCTTAGGGATATTATCCTTGTTTGGAAGAAAAAAAAAGTGTCATGGGGGAACAAGAGGCTTGTAACATGTTGTTAGGTAGGAATTATCCCAATAAACCTTGTGACCTTATGGACTAAATTAGGGTATTACAATTGACGAAGGTAGAAGTATTACAAACACGAAATATGCATGCCCGAGTCCCTCTTAGAAAAGATAGAGACTCATACAAAGTACGAGTAAGTGGCATTATGTGTGAGACACTCTAATATAAGGAAAGAGAAAGAATATTAAGAAAGGAAATCAAAGCAAACATTATAAATGTTTGCCAAAGTGTGTGTGTGTGTGTGTCTGTAGAGAGAGAGAGAGAGAGAGAGAGAGAGAGACCAGGAGGTCATGGGTTCAATCCCTACATTCCACAGTGGCATCTAGCCAATTTGTATTAGGAATCAAGAAAGAAACAACCCTAAGAAGAAGAAATAGGTCATAGGCTATGGTGGTTTCAAAGGTACTCGTGCCATCAAAATTACTAGATATGAAGATAAATCCACGAAAATTAGGAAATGAGTTTTGCTAAATGTATGTTTTTAAGGAGAGCTTAGATTCCTACTTTTGCTTTTACATATGAAGCTCTAAATACACAAACTTAAGGGAACCATAGATTCCTACTTTTACTTTTACATACAAAGCTCTAAATACACAATCTTTTGCTCATTATTTTTCTTAATCATGCAATGAACCTTCATTAATTGTTAGTTGATTCGAAGCCTCAACTTCTCCACAAAGCATATATCTATAGTTTGAAAAAAAAAGGAAGAATACTCTTATTTCCTTTTTTGGCCTTTTATAACTAGGATGCATACCTAATTCCAAGTAGAAAGACCTTGAGAGAGATTACCTATATGATCCATGTCCTGTCCAATGAGACAATAAAACTTCTGTTGGGACACACCCAAGCCCATAGCGAGGTATTCTCTTGATTTTATGACGAGATAAAAAAAAGGGTACATGGGACACAACCAAGCCCATGGTGGGGATTTGAGCTCTCCCATTCTCTCAAATTTTTATGACTTCCGAGATACTTCACGAATCGTAAAACCACATAGGGATAGATTCATGCCAATGAGGGACTCAAAATAGAGTCTATTATTGGGACAAGGACAAGCCCATGGCCAAGTATCAATCCCATGCTCTCTCCGTTTTTTTTTTACCGATCCCAAGCTCCAACCCCCATGGCAAGAGGATCGAATGTGTTCGATAAGAACTCTATACACTACACAAATGTGATTCTCTTCGTTCTTTTAAAGAGGCATAAACAAGTTCGGTTGGTGAATTGAATTGCCCCATCGGACCGCGTGGTGTAGCTTCACCATAACCACTAGGACTATCCATTTCAAATCATGTGCTTTGTGGGGTCTTCCACCTTACATATGTATTAGGGTCCTTTTAAAACAAACCTTACATATATATTAGGATCCTTTTAAATTTGGTAAATGAAGAAAAACAAACAGAAGAAAAAAAACTCTTATATATGTGAATCAAAGTGTTTCAAGGATTTATAAGCATATTACACACAGATCAGATGAGAGAAAGGGGGGATACTTTTTATTGCAAAAGGATGGTTTGGTTCATGATTTGAGGATGAAATTTTTTATTATTTATAAGTAAGAAAAACATATAGCTTGCAATAGTAGCACAAAATAAAGCATCAAAACACACAATCATTTGATGATCATCATTATTGATATATATATATTTGTACATCAGAATCCTGATTTTTTCCGCCCCTTCCCCCAAAAACCATCAATACCATCATGGATTGATTAGTTCTTTTAAAACATAAGAAAAAGGGCCAACACCAAACCAGGATCCTCCTCCAATTCCAAATCCAAAACATTGGATTCAATCAGGTGGTGAGGTGGTCGCAAGTCGTGATTGTGGTGCAGGAGGTTGTGTAGGCATTCGCGGTGTCCGTGGTGCAATCATAGTAGGAAGCCCCGCTAGTGTCGCAAGGCACACTGTCGGCCGTAAGAGCATCGTAGCTTATGTAGGTAGTGGTGTCGTCCGCGAGGACCCGCCTCTTCGCCATCATTCCGCTGCCATTAACCTCGGCCTTACTTCCTCCAACTGCAGCCCCCAAATCCACCATACCTAGCACCACTATCAATGCCATCATCACCTGTACTACCATAACCACCCTTGCCATCTAAGCTTCTAGGTTTAGATTTGTGACCTCTTTCTCCTTCTTCTTCTTCTTCTTCTTCTTCTTCTTCTAGGGCTAGATTTGTGACCTCCTTCTCCTTTCTTTGTTGTGTTATCCTTCTTCTTCTTCTTCTTCTTCTTCTTCTTCTTCTAGGGCTAGATTTGTGACCTCCTTCTCCTTTCTTTGTTGTGTTATCCTTCTTCTCCTATAATTCCTTGGAAACCTTTGTGTCTCTCCTTATCTCCTTCTCCTTGGTACATCACATGAAATTAAGTCATTTTCTTGGGACTAAGATATAAAGTTCTCTCTCACTTCTCCTCCTTTCTAACACGTGTGCTTGACTTGGCTCTCCTTCTAAAATTGCCCATTCCACACACACACTCTCTCTCCCCCCTATAATTTCTATTATAATATATGTAAGTTCACTAACTAATACTTGGTCTTCATGATGGCCATATGTACAATGCATAGGGTTGGCCTACCAATGTGTTGCATGGATTTTGTCTCCTAGACCTTAAAAAAAGGCATTAGATGAGACTTTTCTTTTTGTCCTTTTGGAAAACATATGTCATGGATAGGCCTAGGAAAGATTCTGAGAGAGAGAGAGAGAGAGAGAGAGAGAGAGAGAGAGAGCTCTCAAAGGGCCATGGCATGCAAAGGGAGATCATATTGCATATCCAATTGAGATGTACCGCTATAGAAGTCAAACGCTTGCCCACCACAGTAATTATAATTTATAATAATGTACATGTTCTTATGCATTCTTGGTATTATCTAGAATGAACCGAAAGAACAAGACATCATAGGTATAACTAATGTAGGTTATTAAATGATCATAGAACTAGCTTGACCAGTCTAACATGGGCCTGACAAAGGGTTGTGGAATGGTGGCTTTTGGGGGGAGGGAAGGGGAGAGAGAGTAGACACTGAGTATGCCCTTGATAAAAATGATTGTGTGCGAGGTAGAGAAAATATTTACATCACACTATCAAGATTGTACATAGTTAATCATAAACCCGAGACATTAAGTTGCAAGAGCGACCTCCCACTTTCCTCTAAGGTATCACTTTGTGGCTTCTCAATAACCTACCTTTTATATCAATCTTCTATATTGAGATATAACATATCTAACATATTTTGATGATCTACAATGGATTCACTAAGATGGCGGATTTTGCCTTTTCCTCTTCCAAACTCCAATGACTAGTTGAGGTTAAAAACCCTAGAAACATTTTTTGCACTATTGTGTGTGAGCTCTATAAGGGAAAACAATCCTTGCATTCCATTTATTTGACATTAACATATGTGTGAAGGATAATATATTCCGCCACCAATTCACACATTTAGTTTGGCCACCCATTTCAATCTCGGATTCAAATAATTTGTCTGTGCTAATTAATTATCTCAATATCTTCCCAAACCATGTCATTTACTTAATTACTTGCATCCACTTGACGTGTGTGTGTCTACAAAGATTAATTACGAGCTCTTAGTGCATCAGTTCTACATCAATTTATGATAGTCTTTAGATTAAATGAAGGATTCAATCTCTCTATATTTATCTAGAAAATATTTGTTCTCAACTTGTGTATATTATTAAATGATCTCTTTACATGTACACTATGATCATTCATTTATGTCTTGGCATGTTGATACTTTCCGAATATGTAAAGTTAACTTCTAGTTTGAAATTTGCTTTAATTGTTAATATTGGTCTCTTTAGATATTAATACTCAAATCCTAACATTCTTTCAAAGGATTATTCGCTCAATTTAACTAGCTTTGTTACTCCTCTGAAGACTTCGTTCAAGAACCCCACCTATTGCGATGGTGGGTTGCAATGCAGTAACCCGCCCTTTATCTCCTAGTCGTAGCCACTTATAAAAATATCAACCAAAAGAATACATGAGGTAAAATTCCACAATGATAACTAAGAATACAACAAATAAGGCCATGAAGAATCCCATTAGAGCAGTAGTTCACCAAGCAAGGGCCATTTAAGCATATTTTGAATTAAGTGGCTTCAAAAATACTCCTAAGAGACTAACCCAGTTTTATCCTTCGAAGTATCATTAAACAATTTTTTTCAGAAAAAAAAGTATCATCAAACAAGATTGGTAGCCATAGAGTTTATTCAATTGATTGAAATTTACTAACTCTGTATTCGTAGCTGATATATCATGTCAATATGTTTTGTTGGTTTTTCAACATTTTTTAGGCTTGTACAAACTACTTTCTAGGATACCATTCCAAATGCTATAGATAAACACACAAGGCTATGCAAACAACATTTTTTATGAACTTATGATATTAGTTTTGAACAGAAAGCACAAACTATTTTACATTGATCGGAATGGTTACCGAACATCCAAATCTTTTACAGTGTACTACAACATCCTTTTGTAAGAATAGGAAGTTACTCGTAAAAACAATTAGTGTTAGAAATCTAGTTCCATTGTTGAAGACCTATATAGACTTGAAGGGGACATGCCACTAGGTGATGTAGATATTTTTGCTATTGCAAATCATTCACTAGATCTTTATTTGTACTTTTTTCTAAATAATCTTTATTCTTTCGTTTCTTGTTTGAATGCCTATGGTGTCATTATATGATTGCTGTACATTTCATTTAATTGATTCCTTCTTCCCAAGGATATATACCCTTATCAAATTCTCAAGCCATTAATCTCATACCATTCTCTCTCTCTCTCTCTCTCTCTCCCCCCCCTTTTGTTTGGTTCTTGTTAACCGCCATTTCTTGAACAAGCTCTATTGTTTTGGTCTCATAGGCTACAATGTACACTCGTTGCTTTTAGAGTCTGCAATCTTCTCTATTGACATGTAAGGCTCCCACCACAAGTACTTACGTTTTTTATATTTCTTCCACTTCAATACGCATTAATCTTCATGATGCTTATCTTATGACCTCACTAATGTCCATGCTCATCATGTTGGTCCATGATATATGCAATGCTTGGGGCTTTTCATATTTGCTTGTTTTAGGAAACAAAGATTGAACACCAAGCCTCCACGCTCTCCTATAACTTACGACGAATAATGGAGAAAACAAAAAAAAAGTTCAAAAAAATGGCATAGGATGTTTCAATGTGCAACTCCACATTGAGTCGGCAAGCTCACATCCAACATTCTTGGCATCATGGCATACGATCTAGGGGCCAACTAGCATTGGAAAATGTGAACATTGTACCACATGCTCATGATCATAGTCTATGGGCTAAAACTACATTCCAATTTATAGGTCAAAGATAATGAGCAGGTGTGAGCACTATCAAAACCATAGACCCCATTCTGACATATCTTCTATGCATTAACTCATCTAAGACACAAAACCATTACAGTTGGTTGCAAATCTCATAACATGTCAATCGCAATTCCATATGTGCTAATAAATACCCTTGTCAAAATAGGTGAAGTTATACTCTCATAACATGCTTTATTATAGTTTTGCCTACATGAATTTCATTCTTGAACACGTCATATGATTTCGTGATCAAAATGGTTCAAACTTAGATGTGTTTATAGCAAAATCAACTAAGTTGGCTTCAACACAAATCGAAATTTAATTGCTTACATAAAGTAAGAAAGATGTACATCATAAGAATGAAAGCAATTGGTATAGTATGTCCGCATGATGCATCTTAATACACAAGTAGGTATGCACAAATACAATATCAACTATTACATGTTATAAAGAATCAGATATGATTCTATGCAACGGAAGAGATGTGTGTGTGGAAAGAGGAGAGGAGAGGAGAGAAACACAAAGATAGATCAAAGAAATGAAGTACTCAAGAAGATGTATGTTAACAAAGAGAATATCAAGTACAAAAATGTAGCATTACAAGGGAGAATAACCGACCCTTTATAAAATAGGATAATGATTTATATAAGGTCACCCTTTCTCTTCATTAACGTACTAAAAGACCCACACTCTCTCTCTAGAGCTATAGAAGGTCATGGGTCATGGGAAATGTAGAAACTCATTAGTTATGTGTCATAGAATATGATTCTATGACACATAGTTAATGTGTAGGTAGTGGTGACTTTTGACCTTTGAATGTTCATCATTCTCAAAAGGTGTGTTCACACAATAGACTAGGTTGAGCTTGATTCTAATTTCTCAACACATGTCTTACATCGATAATGAAGAGGGGATATCAACTACGTACAACTACAAATGATGGTTTGTGATGGCGCAAGGTGCTTAGAAAGAAGAGATAATAGGGTAGAAAAAACGCTTCTTTAAAGTTAGTCCAAAAACAAAACATTCTTCTTTTGTCTTAAAAGAACATAAACCCCCAAAGCCAACCAACTATGACACCTCTTAACCTTTGGCCACAACAACAAGACATCAATTCTCCACTTAACCATCAAGTTTATATGTCATCCCTTCCATGCCTTAACATTATTCCAAGATTTCACATGTGGGGGGAGCACTCTATACATTGACCGATTCTAAGTCTTCATGCACATGTACAATTGTCATGTAGGACCCACCATAATCATAATAGCAAAAGATGCAAACAATTATAGATTTGGTTTAATGTGATTGAACATGGAATCTTTATATTGTCACCATCCTCGAGGCTACTAAATCAAACTTTGGCATATTGAATTTAAAAACGAGGAACAATAGAGTAAACTAAACTAAGTGAAGTCACAAGGCGCAAGTGAAGAAATTTATTCCCTTCGTAAAAAACCTAGAAAACATATTTTCCTATTCATTTTTCTTGAAATATGTGTATTTTAATTGAGAGAATGGTCACGCTAACATAAAGAATCGATAGGAGCAAGGAAGCTATATTTCTAACCATTTTGTTTTTCATAATCCAATATCATTTATACGTGAATGCCTATATAACATTTGATAATCACCCTTGCAAACCCTCCCAAAATGAACTCAAAGTTTTGCATGTGTTCCGGCATGTCAATTTATTGAAATGCAAATATATTTGATAAACATTTTTTAAGTGTATTCACTAATGTTTTTGCTATTGGAAAAATAAAATCCCGCATGTTCTTGATAATTTATAATCACTTGTAGGTTTGCTTGTGTATTGGTTTGCATCATTCTAGAGTTGGTCCATGGGGTTTTTCATACTATCTAGTTTAGGTTTTTTTCCCCCAAAAAGAAGCTACTTTCCCATTAATTAGGAGCGCTTATTACATAAAGATTATACAAGGTGGCTTATAAATAAATTGGGGAATCACGATTCACCCTCCGACCGAGTTCAAGAATATGTGACTAAGTACATATCCTTTCAAATTGACTACTTAATGTAAGTAGGTACATATAGCTATAAACTCATTGTGCCCGTCATCACCGGCCAGTACGAGCCGGATCCAGTGGCCTACAACGAACGGAGAGTAGGAGGTTTTGTTTCTGATGCTCATGTTCATTAAATCATCATGAGGATTACTTTAATGCATTTGTTCTAAGCAAAGGCATGAGAAATAATACCATCATAAAATCATGCAAGGTGAAAAGAAGCTTCAATCAAATTTTTGTATTATATGATGGCTTCAATACAAAGGCTCATTTCGAAAGGCTGCCCAAGGCAAAGAAGAGCTTATTTTTCACATTCCATGGGAGTAGTGGATATTTCAATTTGTTTTCCATTCTAGAGAATGTATTATGGTAACAAGCAAGGGCCATAATAGAATCAATATAGTATCTCATAAACAAAATGACGCGAAATCAACTCAATAGAGAATCACGAACACACAATACAAAAAGGATCTATTTGTTTTGTGTTTAAGTGATGTAAAACACTAGCGGATAAATGTACAAGTGGTGTATTTGGAAATTTATTTGTCCTACCATAACTTTAGTAGATGCCATAATGCAACACCATGACAAAAATTCAAGCATAACTTTAGTGGATACCATAGTATAACACCATGGTGAATGTCAAGTCACTCAAAGTTGATTTTAAAATGCACCGAAGATATGTGAACCCAACACATTTATAAGCCACAATTTTAAACTCAACTATTTACGGTTTATGATTTTCAACCCCATGCATAAACCTGACAAATGCCTAACCTACCAAAATGCACTAGATTTTGGTAATGGTGCAAAATACTACGAGTTAAAAAAAGTTGTGAAAAAAATTACCCATTTTGCATGATGTAAGAGTCTTTTACATTTTTCAAAAGAATTACTTATAGCTTCAAGGGTACTATATGTAAAGATGAAAGTATAATGGTGAATGCCACGTTTTACACAAATAAGGTTGTGGGTTTGATAGTGAATCCATTTCAGGGTTTTCATTAATATGATGTTGTAGGTGTAAAGGTTGTGATTTTGTTTTGAATACCATGGATTCTTTAGCAATGGGTTGAGGTTGTTCTCATAATCAAAATTCATTGTAATTCGAGATTTTGTGAGACACCATAATATAGTTTGCCCATATTATGAAGGCCTTACAACAACACAACCCTTTAAATGACATTGCTAATAATAGTATACAAGAGGCCTAATAACTAGACCAACCCACACCACAATATAATGGAATACAAGAGGCCCAATAGCTTAAAGATGATTTTAATGCATCCTCAAAACATAGAAAAACTAAAATGCTTATATTCTTAAAACAAAAGACCTCGTGTTAAGGTAAGAAAAAGGCCTATATTTATGATGTAGAAGATAAGCTAACCAAACAACTCCTTACATAGTGGAGTTAAGTTAGAGAATAGCAATATTTCAATATGGATCCATTATAGTTACAATATCAAGGGTGGAAGAAGGTAGAGACAAGATGTTATGGTGGGTATACCTCACAAGTGAGTATGATAAAAAAGTTTGTCTTATGAACGAGAACAATAAACGAAAAGCCTTTGTTAGCGACATCAAAAGAAAGTTAGTATCATCCATGAAAACAATAAATAAAGAGACTTTGTTAAAACATAACCTTATTAAAGTTGGGATCAACAGTATGGAATATACATTTGCTAGGCAAAATTGCTCATCAACTCCAATTTCATATATCCCACTCCACATTCTATGTAGCAAGAGTGTTGTGGAATGAATGGTTGACAAATTACAAATTTACCCGGAAAAATTGCTCTTCAATTGTAATGTCTACTTCTTGGCATCCGTGAAATCGTCTTAAGTCATTTCCTTCAACCCCAACCACATTCAATGTGGTAAGAGTTTTGTGAGATCAATGGTTTAATACTAATTCCTACAGGTCAACATGGCTTTCAAATGCCCACTAGCTTTACAACTTAATATCCTTGCAATTTTCTTGATGATTTTCCTTTTACATTTGCATTGGGTAGAATATGAGTTGGGTACAATGTGAAATTTTCTCCATTAATCTTTCTCAGTAAAAGTTTTGATTTAAGTACTTACATTGTGTAGTAAAGTAAAGATCGCAAACAATTTGATTTTTATCCCTTTCTCAATCAGTTCAACGATTGTGACATTTCAATTTCCAAGGATCAAATTCAAGAATGCACATCATTTCACAATTGTGACATTTCAAGCGTGCGCGGTGAATCCCATTATCAATAAATGTGATGTGCTATATATAGTATAATCATGAGTACCACAATATAGTACACTATGTTATCTTTTGTTCCATAATGCCATTAGAACAATGACGTTTCGAACAAAACATTTTAGTTCTTTTTTCCTCCATCCCTAAGAAAAAACTGAATTGGGTAGGGTTAACTTGCACAAAACAGCCAAATTATGATGCAAGCAAATGTGAAAATATGTTAATTTGCCAGCATAAACTAAAAAACAAACTAAGTGCAATTCATTTCGACATTAACAAACCAACTTTGTGGGTGATTAATTATGAAAAGAACAAAAACTTGGGGGCATGTAGAGAAATAGAGGTGTCCCCAATGGTGTTTCCAAGTTTTACCCACATGATATAATAACTAAACCTTGACGGTGACACAACTTGTTCGACGAAAGAAGAAGAAGAAAAACTCGAAGCTAAAAACGATCAAACATAAAATGTATCCCATAAACTCTAGAATATGGCAAGATGAAAGGTATCCACAACCACACTAATCCTAGAGTGTTTTGCTTCTCTACATTTTATTGACAATGCTAAAATTTTCCTTTATTGGCCATTTTTTGGGGAGCTGATTTAAGCCTTGAAGGTGACTCGATAATCAGTTGAGCCATATGGGCAAGTCTTCGTGGAGCCCGCCTGGCATGCACCATGTGCAAGTGACATGCACGAGAGGGCCGGACAAGCTTGGTTGGTCGGGCGGACCGCAATTCCCGCGTTATATCCGGCCGCTACGGACAAATCATAGTAATCCCTTGCCTCGAAGCCGGACAATGTGAACTGGAATTGGGTGACCCCGCTGGGCGGGCCCGTGTGGCATGCCTCCCCGTTGCACGTCCCACGTACTGCCCACATTGTTGCACCCTCCCATGGGGACGACGACACCAATTCCCAAGCTTGTCCCGGACGGAGTTCACGGCACCCCCCGCCCGCGGCTTTAGGCCCCGGGACCCAATACTTGGCACATATCTCTATCTGGCCCTCGTTCACGACCACTAGCTTCGTTGCCTCGGACACGGTGGTCGCGGCCCATATTACCAATGTGGCTGCATTGTTTCACATCAATGGCAAAAAAAACAATCAAAATTAATCAATCACGGAGATACATATATTTATGTGACTTTAGAGCATTAGAGTTGGTTGTTAGAGTGTATGAAACTCGGAACTCTCATTCTATTGATTTAGTATATCATCCTAAGGATAGGTGTTTTGTTATGGCTAACACCCTCTACCCATGCAATTGTGGGTGATCTACGGAACCGAAAATGAATGAATTGGTTATATGCAATGTGGAACAATGCAAGAGACACAATGATACTCAAGGCCTAGAGAAAACATGCACATGAATTGTGGTAGAATGTGATACTCACGACCCAAACTTCCAAAGATAGAATGTGTGGTACACGCAACAATCAATATCTAGTAGATAGAACACATGACAAACCCTAAACCGCTAAACCAATCACTCACAAGCAATTTCTCCATACATAGGTAGAACACATGGTACACACAAGGCTTTGGCCTCACAAGCAAGTAATGTGTGGTAGAACATTGTGATACTCCGGACTAGCAAACTTGTCACGAAACAAAGCAAAACAAAACAAGCAATGGAGCACACATAGAGAGGGAGAGAGGAGGAGGAGGAGGATATAACTTGCCTAATGTTGCGAAACAACAAATTTGAGAAGCTTGAGCCATGGGGTGGATGGAGACCATCAAGTTAACAAGGTATACCAACAAAACCAAACACTAAAAGTAGTAGTAGTAGTAGCAGTAGTAGTAATGGATGTAGTGAAGGTTTTTTTTGGGTTCTTATTTGTTCATAGATATACTCTTTCCTCTCTTTCTCTTTATATCTATATGTATAATGTATGTATATATATATATACTACTCTCACACACACTTTACACTATTTCCCTCCTCCCAACGTTCACTGACAAAATAGAGTTATTTTTATTTTCTTTCTTTTATTCAATAAAATAATAGCGGATTTTGTTTTTTTGTCTTCTTAATTCTTTCTTCACGAGATGCGTCGTCTTGGGTTCGAAACCCAACGCATCAGTTATCCATAACATTATCCTTTATTTTCTTTTTATTCTCTATTATTATTATTATTATTATTTATTTTAATATATTTTATTTTTGCCAATTTATTTAGTTTTATTCTTCCTTATTTATTTATTTATTAGGAAAAAAAAAAGCAAAAAATCAAGGGGAGCTTTCACTTCACTAAGTAAGGCAATTTATTTACTCACACAACATAAAATTACTAGAACCACAATGGGTGTAGTATTACGAGGGGGTACATGCCGATGTTAAAACTACCACTGTATCATTGGCTTTTAGTGTCAAGTTGTAGCAAAATAACATCTAATCTTGATCTAAAAGAAAAAACAGAGTATCTGCCAAAGACCTATGGGTTTTTTTCCCCATGATTGCAAATTAGACTCATTGGAAGCTTGATGAGGGTATGAATTTCAAATCCTTTCGAAGATTATACCAAATTTTCTCGACATGTGGGTGCATGAGCTTGAGCTCCCCGATATTGACAATGATTCAAACATATGAGCTTGTACATGACTTGCCCCCGTATGCTAGAAAAAAAGTGCATCCCAAGTGTGAAAAGCTTGCATTATGGGTATATGACTTGGGCTGCATGCTTTGAGGTACTGAGGGGTACACATTTATTCAACACTATGTTTGGCTAAGTGACTTCTTAGTTGACTGGAAAATGTGATTCCAAAATTTGTTATTGGAGATTGAAAAGATACAATGTTTGCTTCTAAATATTCTTGCTCTCTAGGGTTTAGAACATTTTCTTGGACTAGCAAAAAGTAGGGTATTGACATCAATATCCTCGATGGAAGCAAAAAATCACAATGTAGATTGACAAGTAAATGATGAGGAGAATAGGCAGTAGCCACAATTACATTGTGATAGCTAAAGCTACATTTTGATTCAAAAGAAACTTGTATTCTTGAAGATCAAACGAGCTTATTGATCCAATATTGCTTCCATACTAAGGGTATATTCATTTGACAAGTCTCTTAATTCAAGATCTTGATGAGTTTTATTATGGATGTTGTTGAGCTTTTAAAAACGTGTTTTTGTCTCTCCATGGCTCTACATCGCCCATGCAAGTAGCAATGGGCACGGTTTCGGCTCAAACCGAACCGAACAGCTTAACGGTTTATTGGTTCAAAGATAAATAAACCGTTTGGTTTGGTTTCAAATATTATGATCCGGTTTGGTTCGGTTTTGAATTTCATGGTTTAGCGGTTTAGCAACTTATCTGTTTCGGTTTGGTTTGGTTTTGAATTTCACGGTTTAGCGGTTTCGGCTTATGTGGTTTGGTTTTAAGGTTTATAGGTTTGGTTTGGTTTTGATTTATGATAAACCTATTTGGTTTGGTTCTAATTTTGTCATAAACGGTTTGGTTTAAATGGCTTCATAAAATTTAAACAGTTTAGTTTGGTTTTTAATATAAATAAATGGTTTGGTTTGGTTTCAAGGCCAAGAAACTGAACCGCGCCCATTGCTACATGCAAGTCCATCAATACCATTCCATTCCATTCCTTGTTAACAACCAAATCTCTTAATCGTGGACTTTTCATAAGGGATCATTCACACAACCACTTACATATACCCCTTCACATAATAGTTGTAAACATGGATCCCCAAATGATACCAATTTCACGGGGAATCCTTTATACATATGTGAGATAAACATATCCCTAAACATCTATACACCCTTACATTCAACATCCACAATTTACATAGTTCGTTTCCAAGTTCTAAAAGAACTATACGGACTTTGGACTCATGAGTATATCTTTAGCATAATGTAATCATTATGATATCTATTAATGCAAACTCATCATTCTCATAACATTAATATAAACTCATCATCGTCATATCATCAAAATAAACCTTAATCATTGCAATACTATATTAAACCCATACTTATAAGTTATACACATTGATAATTTTTATTCCTTAATGTAAGTTATTCAACCTTGTCATTGATACCATTAACATTGATAAACCAACACAAACAAAATCACCACAATAGGTAATATTCGATTAAACCACGTTCCCTCTATATTTCCTTCTAAAGTTGCATTGACAACGGTGCTTGTGACTAACTTTGTGATTGAATGCATGCTCCTCCATGATGATGCTTGCCCACAGCGAGATTCGGGCATCGAGTGAACACTCTTCTCGGCAAGGGATGATGCCATGCTATCCATGCTATTTTCTATAGGCAACACCACTCTTTAGCTATATTTATTGGAAGTTATGTGTTTATGCACGATTCCGATTCAAGCAATAACGATATACGATATCCAGCTCAAACCATGATGGCATTAGCAAATAAATAAATTATTTAAAAAAAAGACCTAGTGATAGGAATAAATAAAGAGATAAACATCAAAACTAGTGTTCAAATAAATACAAAAATAAATGAAAAACAAAAAAAGCTAATATTGTATATGAGAAAAAGTAAAAAAATAACATGAAATAAACTTCTTTTAGTGAAAGCCAATGTCATTCATGTTGGAGCAACAATAAAAACTACTTGTAAAAACAAAGGCCTTGAAGTTTTTCTTGTCTAGAAAGGATTCCGCTTTCGACAGGGGTTTGTTTGCCTATCGAATGCAAGTCCCCTCCAAATCGGTATTATAAAGAAAATAATTTTAATGTTCACTTGAGAGGGGCTCGAGAATAGAAGAAAATCCTCCTTTTGAGCACAACTTTGTTGTATATTGGTGTTTGTGCTGTGAGTTTTCACCTTGTCTCGAGGTTCCCCACTAGCAATATAAAGAGTCATTCAAAACCAAATACACAAATAAAAACAAATGATGATTTGATTTATTTGTTTGTTATCATTTTAGCTTTAATCGAGTGATTTGTAGTCTTCATTTGTAATCAAGTATTTCTTATTCGGTGCACAATTTTTAAAGGGGTATTTTTTTAATTTTTATGATGCAAATTTGTGGACAAACCCAATAACGCTGAGATTTATGTGTTGGGTCATCGATTTGTGAGGATAATATTCATTCTAGGCTTGTACGTCAAACTTGGAAAAAGGGATGGCATGGAGACTAGGCAATGGAAGGAGTGGTTGTGTAGTTAACAATTTGGTTGGTTTTGTCATTAAGGTTAGCAACTTGTTTTCTTAAGTCAAAACTAAGCCACAAAGTTGTATATGCTCCTAACATAGAAGCACATTTAACTTACAAGTTACAAGTTACAACCCATTGTCTCGTTGTTTTGTTGTAATGCCTTGCTTAATATTTCTTCTTAATTTCATCGTTGTCTCTCATTCTTGATTGGTGTATGCATGCATATCTTCTTCCTCACAACAAATCAACATAACCCGGATAAAGAGAGTTGCCACAAATTACAAAATCAATAAACCATCCAAACCCTAAACTTTGTTGGATCACTCCACTTTGTATGTCAACAATAAAGCATCCAAAGCAAGGTAAAACAAGTGGGCTCAACAGTTTTGGTCTACATGGTGTAATGGTATGATTTGTGGACCCAAATTGGCACTATGGGCAATTTTAAATGAAGATTTAGAGAGAACCATGAATTTTCTTTGAGTGTCTGAAATAGGTTTTCAACTTGCTGTGTTGGCTTCATGCATTTTGGCATTCTTCTTGAATTATACAATCTTTTTGAAGACAACACCTTACTCTCCCTTGACTCAAACAATTTGTGGGAATATGAAGGACTTCTTTACTGTGGTATTTGGGACTATATGCATTTTGCAAGCTCAAAGGAAAGTGAATAATACACAGGTACTAATCGATGCTAGAGGTGAGGAACGGAAATTTTGGTGGAAAAGAGAAATATAGAGCCATGGATGCATGCATATTCTAGTAGCAAAACATACACACAGAAAAAGAGAGCCAGAGAAGTGATTGTTTTAAAAAATTGTGAGGAATGGAAAGTTTGGAGGAAAACACACACACAAAAAATGAGAGCCTTAGATGCATAAGTAATCGTTTTTAAAAATTGGTTTGTTTGTGGGCAAATTTCTCTTTTTGAGATAGTGATTTTAGCCTTCAAAGGGAAAGGTCATCAAAGTTCTTCTATGTAATGGATAAATCAAATAGAAATCTTCCTATCTCGCTTAAGAAAATGATGGTTGCACTCTCAACAAGGCTATGTAGAGTATGGTGTTCATGACGAGGCACTAAAAATGCTTTGATTGAATAACGTAAGAAGGTATCTTGCCAAATGATATCACTTATCTTTGGTCTTTTCTCGGATGATCTATAATTGTTGAGATGGCTTAGATTATATTTTATTTGTATATTGCCCCTTACCACTTTAATTTTAATACCAATGGAGGATATTTTTATGGAAAAAAAAAGATACCTACTCTCCCTTTCTTGTAGATGCACATAGAGACACATCGATCAATAGAGTGAATTAATAGGCTAGCCAATCCATTGATATTAAACCCTTAGGTACTTAGCAAACAAGCATGTTAAACTTTTAACTCTCCTATTTGTCGATTTTTATTCCGTAGTTTTTGTGCTTTTCTTTTTATCGTCTTACGGTTTACCCATGAAAAAATATTGTAGCACTCATAAAAGAGAACAATTGAAAATGTATGCGAGAATTAATAATAATGGGAATTATTATACAATGCATTCAAAGAATATTGTATACAATACTTGTGGACAGTGGTGATTGTTGCCAATGCTTGGAGGCAGGGCACTCGACCATGATATTTTGTTCAAAACAAACAAACTTATTACGCATTAATCATGAAAGTGCACATGTCAAGTTAGGGATGCCTCTTTAAAGCAATCAATGATACACATAATCTAGTGTATTTGATTATCACATAAACCTGTTTGTAATAGGTTCTTTATTACATTGAAAGTTGTGTCATGAATGAACTACAATGAGAACCATGGTGTTCACTATTCACAAAGGTCATGGGGTGGTGTGGTGTGCATTGAGTCATAAGGGGGTGGGAAACATGCAGGGAATCTTATTAAATTTGATGTATAATATAGGAGTGCTTTAAAGTGCACCGACGTAGTGGAGTAGTGGAGGTGGGACAGAAAGCCAACCTCAAAAAGGAAGTAAAGAAGCAAAGGAACAAAAAAGGGAGAGAAGGTCGTAAGGTTAATATTTAGGTGAAAGCCTAGGAAGTTTACTTTCTCTAAAGGAAGTGTGTATACAAAAGGGTTCCTTTAAGTGTGAAATGTAATCACGGGTATCGTCTTCCCCGTCCATTCCTAAGGAGAGGCCAAGTTTTGGAGGTTCATGGACGAGTTACCATGGTAGGGGTTGGGAGGCTCATGATCCACACATTATGTTACGTTTTCTTCATCAGACCACAAAACCATATTCTTCGCTGAACGAATAAATCACACTCACCCATGCATGTTAGAGCTCACCCCCAAAGGTACTAACTACGAGACTTGTTGGTGGATTGTTCATGGACAAGTTACCTCAGGAGAGATTTGGAGGCTCGCGTGGCCCACACATTATGTTACATTTTTTTCATCAATACTACAGAACCATATTATTCTTTGAAGAACTAAATCACACTCGCCCATGTAACCCATCTATGATTGTCAAAGCTCACCCCCAAGGGTATTAACTACGAGACTTGTTGGTTGTGCGTGCCCTTTACCTCGATTAAATTTGGGTGGCTCATGTATCACACTCTAAAGCAATGTTCAGGTCTCTCAAGTATAACTGTCTAACGCAATGCTCTCACATTCGATGAGCCGATCCGTCCCAACACATTCTCCACATTCTTTAAAACCTAGGCCGATCCCTCCCTACACATTTTCCAAATGTCGGCCCTGGCAACTAATGTCCACACTCTCAATGGCCAAGACACACTTGGAGATGAAACTCCCGAGTTTCGGGTGACACACGTCGATAACGGGAAAATATTTCACTCGAAAGGTCGTACTCGAACTCCTGAGGACTTAAAAATCTCTCTCTCTCTCTCTCTCTCTCTCTCTCTCTCTTTATAAGGTCTATCTCTCTTTCTTTCTTTCTTTCTCTCTCTCTCTCTCTCTCATTCATTTATTCATCCATTCACAAGTGGGTTACCAAGATGAGGGTTAGATCAATCAAGAGATGGTGGACAGAGTTGAGGAAGGATATGCAGAGATCCATGGATGCACAAATCAGAGCATTGATGCTTTATATGAAGCTCCACCATGACCATGACCTTGACTTTGCCCATCATCACCATCACCATCGTTACCAAATCCTCATTCCCAATTCCACACATACAGTCAATGAATATAACACAAATGACCGGATTTATTTAAACCTTAGCCCTAATTCTCATCATCACCATTCTCATTATACTAAGAAATCATACAAACTTGGTAACAATATGGCTAGGCTGGGGAAATGGCGCCACGACGGCCAATGTGAGTCCGCCAAGTGTCAGGCCCTTATTCGCCGGATTCGGACGCGCGCTCCAACCTCGTGTTTTTCGCCTGCCGTGTGTGTCGGGGCGGTTGCGTGTGAACGCCCTCCTCGTCTTAATTTGCTCTATGATCCCATTAGTTATGCCCTCAACTTTGATGATGCTCCAAAATAATAAACACCAAATTTGAGAACTGTCTCAATAATTCTAAACTACATAATTGCCCTCATTGTCACTCCAATTTCTTTATCTCATGCTCCAATGGACTCCTCTCATCTATGGAATGCATGTATGTGTGTGTATGTATGTATGTGTGTATGCATGTATTGTAACATGTATATACATATACATGTGCATAGTACATACAGAACCACCCACTACAAATATGTATACGCGTGCCAATGTATGCGCAATGGAGATTTTTGTCCTTGTATGCTACAAATATTTAGGATTTTGGGATCTCGTTTGGAATGTTGTTTAGTTTACAAAAATATGCACGCTTGAGCAACAAGATTATTGTCATATTTTTCACCTCTGTTTTCTTACAACATTACCAAGCTATGACACATCA
Organism: Azolla caroliniana; assembly: GCF_043228905.1. Classification (NCBI taxonomy): domain Eukaryota; kingdom Viridiplantae; phylum Streptophyta; class Polypodiopsida; order Salviniales; family Salviniaceae; genus Azolla; species Azolla caroliniana. Next base: position 18,980,659 of record NW_028230450.1, on the reverse strand, counting down.
TGTAAGTTTCTTGGTCATAGTGTATTGGCAATTTGCGCTTCATCTTCATGTTTTGTCAACTTCAAATATAATTGGAAATGCTTGTTAACTATCTTAGGTTGTGCTGGTTATGTTGTGAGTTCCTAACTTGATAGAAACATTGACATGAAAGGTTACCTATCGATGTGATAAAGCTTGGTGGCAAGTATGTTGCTTTGAACTTCTAGCATCAAGATTATTACGGTAAAGAAACACCATACCAAAGTATGTTATGATTTGCAATTATGTTAGTTAGGTGGTTGGTTGTTGACGGATAGAGATCTACATGTTGTTAGCAAAGGCCCATTAAGAGATGTTAATTCAATCTAGGGTACATGTCTTATGTGCACATCAAAACTAGGTATATTTATTACATGCATTGATTGTAATTGGTGCGTGAATTGATGTTGAATGAGAAGACAGTTCAAATGAACAGGCTATCACATACTTAAAAAATGTTATGTCATTTTCAATAATACAATATTATAGTCTTTTCTTTGCTTGCAAACTTTAGCAAATCATGTTATGACTAATGTTGTTGGCTTGTCATATGTAACAATAAAAATACTTGATTACTTCTCTCTTTGTCTCATTCTACTCTCTCTCTCTCTCTCTCTCTCTCTCTCTCTCTCTCAAACACCCAATTATATTAATAAATGTGTGTGAAAACACTAAAATGGTACTACAATAGTGTGGTCACCACTATTACAAGGGTAGTGGGACATGTTAAATTGCCAAAAGGCAAGATGAACACTTAATTGAGGGTAGATATTCTTTGAGTTCATGCTTAATATCAAATACGAAACTATTGTGCATATCCCAAATATGATGCAATCCCCACTATCTCAATAATAGGAAATGGTCTTCATCTCTCATTTTGGGTTAACATGTGTGAATTATGAGAACACTCATTATCGTGGCGTCAAATAAAAATGCTACAAAACTTGCCAAACCTAGAAATGTAACTCCAAATCTGACTAGCGATTGGTCATTGTATGAAATGACAAGTAGTATTTTCTACTTGAACAGTGCAAAAGAAGCAATCCCTTGTTGCTAGTCCCATCGCTTTAGAGTAATCTCAAAAGCAAACTCTGAATCAATACTCTCCAAAATGAAGTCCTTTGCTTTAAATGGCCATTTAGAAGGCCAACTATGTTTCAAGATTTGCCACCATCTATAATCAAAGTTATTGTCACAATGTACAATCTCTAGCAGGTAGACACATTCCTTTGTCGAGGGTTCACGGATATGGCAAAAGACGGAAACATTCAAGTGAGGATGGAAACTGTATTTTGTGACACTGATTGGAGAGTGTTGTTGTACATGAACTTGGCCATTGAGAGAAAGTTGATCCAATTCTCTTACTGGTAGGTGATAGTGCACCATAGGTATCATTCAAGGGTTTGGTTGACTCGTTCAGTTTGGCCATTGGTTTGGGGGTGATATGTCGAGGATAGGTTCATAAAAGTGTTGAATGCCTAAAGGAGTCGTATCCAAATCTAGGAGATGAATTGAGGCTAGGGAACATAGGTGATATCGTCCAATAAGAAAAGTAATCGATTTACATTTGCCTCCATCTATCGTGGGCATCGATTCGGATTTGTTGCCTACGAAATACCAAGACTTTGTTGATCAATGTATTCGAGAAAAGAAATGCATATCTCTTGCTTGAACATCAATAATGTGATTGCCCAATCGATCTACAAGATGGCACCCATCTACCTGTCCACCCCATACATAGATTGTCTGAACAAGAACTCTAGGCTCTCTAAACATACCTTGATGAGATCCTCAAGAAGGGTTTCGTTCAACTTGCCAAGTCACCAGTTAGGGTGTTTCTTAATCCCTAGGAATCATGGGTTAGATACTCAATCCTTGAGAACCCCTCACCAAAGATCATGGTAAGAGTGATGGGAATAATACACAGACTGCAATTAATAATTAATGTTCGTTGGATAGAATATGATAATTCGGTTAATATACTCACAGTCCGAATCGTCTCGTAATTACTCCGTCTGGATCGGCGAATCACAATGTTATTTACTTATTGTTAAACACACATCGAAATCAAAATAGTAGGGTATTGTATGCACAAACTTATAGATATCTATTACGCTTCATATACGGACAACTTTATACAAGACTCATGCCCCTTCTTTATAGGTAAGCATGTGATGATACAACACCAGATCAAATCGGCACATACTTCCGGATCATATCTCTTTATTAAGAGTCATAGCTATTTTGTCCTAATCTAAATCGTCACTTCTAATAATTTAATTACAATAATCTATTGGTTTCATTAATAGTTGACTTCACACCCCTAGCCGGTTTATCCGATTCGGCGCAAATGAGATCAATTGATTTGATCACCAACCTACCCTCAATCAATAAGTACAACTTGGTTCTCATGATCATTGATTGGTTTACAAAGATGGCTCACTTTACCCCATGTTCAAAAATATCTCAGGGGTGGAATTTGACTAACTGCTTTTGAAAAAGGAATTTGACTAACGGCTTATTGGACGATATCACCCTCGATCATGGGTTTCAATTCTTCCCCCAGTTTTGGTGACGACTCCTTTGAACATTCGGCACTTCTATGAACCTATCCTCGACATATCACCCCCAAATTGATGGTGAATTCAAGAATGTGGTGATCACTTGATAATTGAGAATGAGATCTAGAACCCCATTTATTGGCCACCTAATCCCGATCCAATTGAGTGTGCATTCACATGTTGCCAGCACCCATGTGGATGCCTAGAACCATAACAACTTTGATCAACATAAAAGATGAGACAATATAGGATTACAAAGGATCAACAAACTACTCAAAGGGCTTAATAAGTTCCATATAATTCAACTTTATAATGCAATAACATTATGATTGAAGGATACAATCTAATTATGATGCTTATTGTTCTTAATAACATAGCACCACTTCATTTTATTAGTATTTTATTAATATTTTGATCTAATCATATCATCTAACTTTGACAAATCCTCATCTTATTAGGATGATTATCAATCACTTTTACCTAAGTATTATTGTTATTGTGTGTAGAAGTAGCTCTATGGGTTACCTTTAGGCAGTCAATATATCTCAATATTTTCACTATTTCTAAGATGTGATTACTGTTGAAATTTTCCATGGCAAACATGTTACTTGGCCGTTAAAAAGTGGCATAAATTTGTTTCAACATACAATGAAGGGGATGAGCATAAATAAACAAGTACTAACACATGCATGATTATGCAGTGTGAAGGATTATTCAACCTCCAAGGAGAAACCATTATCGTTGTATGTCAATATAGAACAATGAAAGATAAACATGGACAAATTGATGAAACATGAAAATTTTCACGGTAAAAACTTGGGAGTGTTCATGTTAGAATTTAGGTAATAAATGGTTATAAACCATAAGATGATGCACCAATACAAGGAATATGATGTTACAATATTCATGGAATGACAAACTCATCTTTACCAATGTCTTGGCAAAAAGTGTTTTATACATGACTTGAAAGAATCGTGGAGAAGTTGAGTTATACATAATCCTTGGGTATTGTTGTACAAAAATATAAGGCAATTCAAGCTGATGGTAACATATGGACACCCCATTATATATTCAACAAAAGAAATACTCAAGATGGAACAAAGACAAGAAAGTTGTTACCCACATGAGATCAATGAGAAGAACCCTTTTGAATATGAGATTTATGGCCAATGACACCTCTCAAATCAACATTTGTTGACACAACGAGGAACATAAAACGGAGAAAGAATGCTCCATAAGTGGGCCATGATTAGAACTATTGAACATGAGAACCTATGAACAAGCTTTACATCAAGTACCTGCAAAATTCACACCAATAAATCTTTTAAAATTTTACAAGAGTATCCATTTGGGCCATCTAGCCTTTCCACGACGAGTTCATTTGCCATCCAGCAAGAAGCAAGAAGCACGAGGCAAAAACTCTTCAATACGCTTAATGAAATTTTACTAAACATATGCTTGCGATGACCATTTCTAGATCAAGGGTTGCTCCAATTGAGTCCAATCTTCGAATAGTTTTCTCAGTTAAATCAAATCCATTAATCTGGTGGTGCTGACATAAGAGTATCTTGAGGTATACAAATTTTAGTGTACTTATTTCGTTTTGTACAAAGAGGCCCTTCTTCCTTCTGTTTCTCTTTAATATCCACCGTTACAAACATGGAACAACTAAGAAAAAGCGTTGTACAAAAGAAAAACCAACCTTCATTTGTTGAATTGTTTGGAATCATTTTGATCTGCAAGAAGGCGTTTTGAAATAGGAGAGAATGGATAATATGCAGCTGTTAAAAAAGTGATGCAGGTCAAAAGTGATGTTTGAAATCTGAATTTTAACTATAGAGAATATAAAGATACTCACTTATTCGGAAGAAATCAGGATTCCCAATATCCTTTGACACTATTAGTAATGTCATGCCAAACAAGATGATCAAGAATCCACACATTTCTGAGATTATACTTGAAGTAGGCTGGCCTTGCCAACTCTGTATCACTCACATAATTATATATTTTTAAATTACTCTCTCAAGAGGTTTATCTCTGTTGCAACAGAATTAACTATACATTTTTAACATTATAGGGAGACTCTCCAAAAAAAACTTCTGAGTTTTTCCTTAAATCCCTCAAATGAACCTAAATTTTCATTATTTTCCAAAATGCCTATGGGGTAGTTTCAAACAACTCCCTCTCACCTATGTTTCAATTATATTTACTAATTACAGCAACCCCCCGGTTAAATCCACCTCGTTTTTTTCTTGTTCCAGAACCAGGACATTTGGGAAAACTAATGAAAACCTGAGAGAAGGGCATTTGTGAGAATAAAAGATATCTTGGAGGCTGGAGCTTTCCTTAATATTATGTTCTTACTGGTAGATAAATTCTCACCTTGAACATGATGACACTTGCCAAAATTGTGCATGATGTAAACATCACATAGTATATCAGAGAAACCACTGTTGTATCAAATGCATCCAATGCCTGGGATATTACTGCAAGTTAACTCCTCAGAACCAAGAAGATAATCTTCCAGTAAAATAAACACATAAATAAATCCAAAATTTAGCCCCCACCATGTTTAAGTAATTCAGCTGCGTTAAGCCACATACAATCACCACAGCTACAAAAGCCCATATATGTGGATGCAAAAATTGATTATCCCCTTGAATACTCAGCTTAATGGCAATACCAAGAGCTTTTACACTCATTACCTGTTCATGAGTAGCATGGATATCAGATGTTAGATTTTTTTTATCTATCTATCTATCTATCTATATAATTATTGTTTACATACTGTTAGCGATCCCGCAAGTGAGCATATACTGATACACACGATCACATGAGTCCGACCATACACAGGTATCAAGAATATGATCAAGACAAATATCATGGCAGTGGCCAATATCATATATATTACAAAAGCTGCACAGAAAATGTATAACTAAGAGTGCATTCCCAGATATCATAGAAAAATACAATTATACTATAAATAGGTATATATACACAAACTTATCTCAAAAAATATATACAAAAGCCTACCTGATTGCGTTGCAAGCTCCCAAATCTCTTCCACAGACTCAATATTCTGATCCCTTGGGGCATGTAGCACCATTGTTACAGACCCGACCATGCTTAACATGCAACCCAAAACTCCAAGGGCATGAAGATTCTCTTTGAGAACTATGTGCGCTAAAACAGCACTGTAGAAAACATCCCATGAGGTTGTTTATGAAGTTTCTCTTAAACAAGTGGGTTGAAACAGTCTTTACCAAGATAATGCCCACATATATGTCCATTTTCTGCTTATTGGTTCTTACTTCAAGTAAAATAAAGTCATGTTTACATTACTATGAAAATATTTACAGCATACACTTCATGATTCTTTCATCGAAACACATGCACTACGTTTTTTACATATTATATGCTTTTACTTTACTATATTATGTTATACATTTATCGCATATGCTTACTGATTTTGGCAAATGCATATGCATTCTTTCAACAAAACATGTAAAGAAAAGTAGTTGCATACTATATGCTCTTACCTTACTATAATGCTAACAGCACCAAGAGGGGTTACCAAAATGGCAGGAGCATATGCATACGCTGCAAAATTAGCCACTTCACCTGTAATCACTGCAAATATTCCATTTTTTATTGATAAATACTAACAATGTCCTGTTTTCAATAACTATTCTAAGCAAACTTTATGCTCAATGGCAAACTAGTTGCATAAGTGAAATCAATATGCACAGTCATTTTGATTAAAATCTTCCTTGAAGATTCAGTTGACAATGATCCACCTCCCTGATCATTACAAGGGAAATGCAGCTTATTTCTTTTCTTTTTCTTTGTATTAGGCCTATACTCTAGTGATAAGCCATGTCCATATACACTTGGGTTCAAACCTCACTGACAACACTAATTTTCTAGATCACCGTGGAATGTAGGGGTTGAATGTATGACCTGCTAGTTTCTGCTGAGCACCTTAACAAGCAAGGTACATCCATCTAGGCTCAAGTGTATTTGTCGAACCACTCTATGCCAGGATTGTTCTAGGTGTCCCCATTTCCCAGTCATAAGCTTCAGATTACGCTAAAAAATTGCAACATAGCGAATTACCCAATGAGCATGTCACACATCCAAACTAAATGCGGAAGACACCAAAATCCAAGCTCAGAATATAATGCAGATCCTACTGTGATGGAAACTTTTGGAATATTTAAGAGTATCGATACAATGGAATGGACACCTGATTACAAGGATGCCTAGTGAATCCAAAACAATCCCAGTCAACTGATTGCAGGGAAGTTTGAAACATACACGGAATTGCATTTGGATCTTTCTCTTTCTGGATAGATTAGTGATGGAATTGGACTACATATATTGAATATTGAAAATTTCCTCTCCAACCACCACAACATTTGAGAACATTTTGTCTTCAAAGCAATAAGGATTTATTCTAGAGGGTGTGGGCACACTACTTTACCCAAACATCATCAACGACATTTTCCACACAACCCATGAAGACAAAGCTCTGATCAGAGAACTTCTCCAATCAAGTACATCTTCATCTTTCTTTGACGTAATGGCAAATGATCAATAAGATCCACATGATGTTGACAACCCAAATGGTGTCCAACTTTGATGAGCCAACATCCATAGGTTAACACCCAAACACATGTACAGATGAAACATTCACTATTCTTGAAATGAGACTCAGAGGGGAATCTTTATTGGAAGCAACAAGGCATTTCTATGCCAATGAGAGATGAGATAGATAGATAGATAGGTAGATTATATTATTGTCTTCGGAGGTCAAATATGACCCATGAGACCAAAAATATTACATTTCACCTGATACGTGTGAAAGTGAGTAGCGACTCTCGATGTTTAAGAACTTTACCAATGAATGAGAGAGAGAGAAGAAAGAAAGAAAGATATATTAATGTCTTTTAAGAGGTCAAAATAGCCTATAAGACCAAACAAGAGATTACATCTTAAGTGTTGTCTTGTCTTTGAGAACAAGAAATCAAAATAAAATAAATATTACTAACTAAATATAAAAGTAAATAAGATAAAAAGAGACTAAACAATATGGTTTTCGGCAAATGTAAGATTCACAAGTTAGATATATTATAGCTTTTGTCTTCAAAATATGGATACATCCAATGCATTTGTATTTGATGATGGGCATGGAATTAGAGCAAAGTTGAAGGTAGAATTGATGTGGCAATTGTGTTTATTGGAGAAAATCAAAATTCTTTCCTTGATGGAGTATGTGTCCTGCCTATTGGCAATTTAGCATGTCCCAATATCCATATTGCGGTTGATACCACTCAGTTGTGGTATAATTATAGTGTTTTTCACACATTTATTAATATAATTGTGTGTTTCCACCAAGGGAGAGAGAGATACACTGAATTTTAAGAGGCCAAAATGACCCATAAGACTAAACAAGAGATTACCTCAGAACAACAAACCAAAATAAATATAACTAAGTAAATAGAAATAGTGTAAGACATGACTAAAGTATCTCGTCATTGATACATGTAAGATTCTCAAGTCAAATATATTGTAATTTTTGTCTTTGAAAGTTCCAAAACGTGTTTATATTCATCATTGGCATGGGATGAGATGCCCTAGTGATGTTAGGATTCAAGGAGACACTTGACAATGCTACAATTATTTTTAACTCATCATACAATAGAGAAAGATATGCTAGCAATAATGTTTAATTTTAAAACCAAACGAAGACAATATGCATAAATCAGACAATGTTAATGGGAGATCTCTAACAACGAGAACAGACACCATCTAAAGCGCAATCAAGAAATGAAAAGGTAAAAACAAATATAACCTTAATAGGGAATTCACAAATCCCTGGAGAGCACATCAACCATCTAAGGCACAATCTAGCATTTGTAAATAAATAAAAATACAAAGAGAAGATTCCTTATGTTATTGGAACTTCTTATTCTAAGGTCAAAACACACATTATCATAATATTAACAAGGTTTTCCAGGGTTTGTTTTCAGGCTTAGTGTGCATATTTGCAGATAGGGACATATGTATAATGTAATGAGATCTTGGATGGGTCAAATAACCTAGACAAATGCCACTACCAGTTTAATAAGTTGATTGAATTAACAAAACATCATGTTGGGCAATGAGAATTCTTAGGTATTACAACATATGCTTTGAAACCCTTTCTATGACAGCAGCGCACACCAGACACTAAAGGAATCATCACTGATAATTTAGTAAACTGACGCGAACCAAACTGTAAAGCACAAGAGAAGACATACAAACAAGTTGGAATGTAAAAACATACGCATCCAGAACTTCAAATATGAGAGACAACATATAGGATATTTACAGCACTTTGACAACAGTGCATGCATAGTTTAGGTTTATCACAAATGTACAATTAGGAAACTGAATGCAAGTTTGTTATACTTCAAACAGGTCGTTTCTAAAAATACTTTAATCCCCTTACTTCAATTTTCAGATATGATGGTTTGAGTGTTTTAAACATGTTTGCAATAAATTTCACTGTTTTTTGTGACGTATATAGCATATTTCCCTATGGTTGACTGATAGATATCTAGCACCCTGATGAATAGTGTTTCCTTATGAGTCATACAAGCATGAAAGATTTCCCTTTGTACATTGTTACCATGTTTGCAAGAAAAAGGGATAAATCAACATGAATTAGCATACATCATAGCCTTGTTAGCACATGAATTAGCACAAGCCTCATAGCCTTGTTAGCAAAACAAAAAAGAGAAGCATTCAACATCTAAAATATGAACAAAAAAAGGGAAAAGAGAGATCAAACAATACTTACTTGTCAGCATTCCAGCCCACCAAAGAGGTTCCAGCAAGTATGAATGACCTCCAGAGTCTATAAGTATATTTTTACAACAGAAACATACAAAGTGATGTGAGATCAACATGATGCATACACATAATTCATGCATTCAGACAAAACATAAACAGATTAGAAGTGTGTGTGCGTGTGTTAGTAGTATGTTTGTATACCTGCTGAGAGACCAAGGGTACCGGCTTTCTTGAGACCTTTCTTTTTCATGATAAAGCTAGATCCAATGAAGATGCAAGAGCTTAAGGCGAGGGCAAGGCCCTTGACATTGTCAGGAGTAAAGGATTGATAAACCATGTCTATGGAGATGCCTCTTTCTCTCAGAGATAGATCATTGATTGTCTCAGGTAGGAGGAGCAGGGGGGAGATTTCCTTTTATGTTATCTAATCTGCACAGATCGATTGACTCGAGGGTCTTGTGAGCTTAACGTGTAGCGATGAAAAAAAAAAAAGAGACCATTTCATTCACCACACACACAAACTCTGGTTAAGTTTAAAGTTTGTTTCATCTCGCGGGTCCGAGTTCCCAGAATGACTCCCCTGAGTCTCTCAGACTCAGACCCAGACCCAGACCCAGACCCAGACCCAGACCTAGACCCAGACCCAGACTCAGATCGACAGAGCATTTTCTCCGTAACATTCCCAGAGCTTCTAATCTTTAACGAATCGGAAATGTTTTTTGGCTTCGGCTGGCTCGATCGCCACAAATGCTTTCGTTGCAGCCTCCGTCAAAGCCGCTCCTTGTCACGTTTCGATATATTATAATCCGTGATGATTCTGTTGTCGCTGCTCACCTTGACCCTTTCGTCGATTCGCTCGCGATAATCGGATAGCGTACTTGTAACCCGGATCTTCTTTGTCATCTGTCTACCTTTAGAATCTTCGAAGTGGTTTTAGCTTGTTTGACCGATGATTATCATTACGAAAGTCAACTCGACTCTTTCCGTCATTCGATCGTGGATATCCTTTCGAATGAAAACTATCGATTGATTAGATGAGACATCTCGTTTCCGAAACCTTGCCTAAGCTTTTATATTATCATATCTTGTAGTCCACTTGAATAATTTGCTATCGCCCTGTCAGTTTTCAAATGGATAAATATCACGCTTGTGCTCATTAGTTGTTTTCGTCAGATCAACGATAATAAGAACATATATTCTAGCCTCCATCGAAAAATGGGTTGACTTGGAAAGAGAACATTAGTTGGAGTTGGGCTTAGGTTTTACCCTCTATTTTCTATTAGAGTTAGTTGACCTTATTTGATACATCATTGTTCCATCATCATCCATTCACTCACTGACATCATTAATGGACTCATACCTTTCGTTTGTCCATGCATCTATGCCCTCTTTTTGTGTATGCGCAAAGGATTCCCTTTATAACACTAATGGGAACCAACATGGGTTTATCTTAGGGTTATCCTAGATCCAAATCGGTTCACCACACTTTTTCATCAAGATGAATGATGTCATCCTAGGGCAATTATCCAATGTTGTCAATTCACTAATCAGTTCGTCAAAATCTACACTACAAAGTTTCCCATGGACGTTATTGTAGGTATCGCTATACCAAATAAGCCTCTCCCAAACACTCTATGCTTATTCACCAAACAATCAAAGATTGTGTTAGAAATATGGAATTAAGCATTGCAAACATACAATTAATTCCAACCACTTCACCCTTCATTAATTCATTTTGATTTTTAGTCAGCATTTATTGCGGTCACTTCTTGATGTCCTAAATTTAATCAACGTTGATATTAATTAAAAATAAATACAAAGGGATGTAGTACATCATGTAACTTCTCTAGAGGAAATCTCGCAACCATAAATCACACCAACTCCTAGGTGCTCTAGTTTGATTCTAATTATTGTGTGCTTAGAAGCGACTATACTATCCACAAAATAAAGATATGCTCCACTATCAACTTGAGCCAAAGCAATAACAAAGCAATAACATAGTAACTTTTGACTCCCAACAATCTTGAAATAGAAATGCCTAAATCATAACCATATTAGATAGGACAAGTCCATCATTTGAGCTTCAAGGAGTCCAATTAACACCAACTAGATCCAAAGACAGTCCAGCTACTCAACCACCCATTTGAGTTAATTTTAGAGTTGGATTTTGATAGAGAAAAAGGACCGGAAAAAACCAAACCATCCACATGTGCTTGGATGTAAAGATGGTATACTTGTTGTGTGTTCTCATCGAAAGTTCTGTATTACTCGAGAGTTCTTCTTGAGGACCACCTCAAGATCAATGTTTAGGGGCATACCACCTGTTAGAGCTAGATCCTAATGTAAGCATGAGATAAGGAAATATATTATTAGAAAATAGAGAGGTCTTGGAGAGAGAGAGAGAAAGAAGGGTGCCAATCCACACGACCACCCCCAAGCGAAGGGATTAAGACGGACTCAAGCCTCAATCGGCGTGCCATACCACCACGGTGGCGTTGAGTCGTACCTGGTACTGGCGTGCTCGCTATGAGAGTTTGATCACCATGAGTTTAGAGTCTCAACGTAGTCAATAATGTGGCAAAATAAAGGTAGCTAGGCCTCATATTTATAGCCAGACCTAAGGCCCTTCAGGCAACTTCACAATTGACCTTAATGGGTTGTCTCAATCCCAAGGATTAAAAGTAATCATTCCCTTCTTTACACTCTTGTTTAACCCTCAGACACTTTCTCATCCATGTGTATAGAATACTACGGTACAATCTTTACCACGGGATATTATATGGGCAAAATAGAAGGAGAGTGAGTGTCAAATCACACTTAGAACTATATAAAAGGAAGTTTGTGTAAGAGATTAGTACTAAGGAGAGATTCAAGTAAGAGCTCTCAATTAATCCATATAATTTTTCTATTTCCATTTCTATTCAATTTGTTTTTTAATGCCAAGTTTTAGGTTCAAATTCCTAGTTTTATTTATTTTTTGTTTTCATTCAAACCCTAACCCTAAATTATTTCCCTACTCTGTTTTCTTCTTCTTCTTCTTCTTTGCTGCCATGTGTAAAAGAAAATAAGGGGAACCTCAGCGCTTCTGATAATGAGCTCTTCTAGGTGGAAGAGATCTTGGTGGCATTCGAGTCACGGATCATCAATCGACATGGTGGAAGACACAGGCACACATAGTATTGTCCCTCTCCTCAATGTTTCAAGCAAGATCTTGTCCAAAATCATCCAATATTCTTGCTGTCATACCTTAGAGGTACCTCAGATTGGTGACGGTAATCCTGAACTCTCTTTACTCTTAAAGATATATCTTGAAGCTTGTCATTATATGTTGATTCAATTGCCCTCTTCCATCTTGAATGGATCTGCAATCTTCAGGATGCGAGATGTATCAAAACTTTATGTGTAAGAACATGAGTGAAAGAGATAGATAGAAAGAAAGAAAGACATATTAACGTCTTCTAAGACCAAAATTGGCCATAATTCAATGATTACATCAGAATTTTTAAGTGCTTAATTGCTTAAGCGCTAGATTTTAAGATATGCGTGTGATTAAGTAAGTTGGTGTAGAATCTTGTATTGTGATCTCCTCCATTTGAGAGCGATGATCATAAAGAATCTAATGTTTGAGAGATTAATCAGGATTCTCTAAACAGGATTAATGTTTGAGTATATTTTGTTTATAATTGGGAAGTATTCTCTCAACAGGATTAATCATTGATTTCATCCTTACACACTTAGTTTAACTACTCCGGCTCTAGCTCAATATCGACATCATGGCAAGAGGAAGTTGTGATGACCATAAAAATATCATAAATATATTGTTTTTCAAGAAGGGTTTAGGGTTACATAATTATCATACAAGCATACTTTACTTACCCCAGATGCATTGTAAAACAAATAGGTTGTTTCCATCTACAATGTTCCAGAAAATCCTTTCTTTTTTTCTAAGAGTCCAACATGCATTAGGCATGGAAAAGGTGATTCTCACACTTTTGTGCATTGGTTCATATATAATCATGTTTTTCTCATGCTACATATTGTGTCTCCAATATAGTTTCTTCGTTCGTTTGTTCAGAGTATTTCTTGTTTACTTGTTAGTACACTTTTAGTATTTTATTTTAGTTTTGTGGCGATAATAAGTTTTTCATTTAAGTTTGTATGCCAATGCTACGCAGCACTGTTTGATATCTGAGTTCATGTGTTATTGTTAGATTATTCATCAAACTTTTATTTTATTTTTGTTCATCCGACAAGAAGACTGCCAGTTTAAATAACTGTTCTCGACATTTTTCTATTTGTAGAAATGGGGAAATTGTGTTGTCCAGTTATGAGCATAACTAGTGGCTCCTCACCTCAGATATGTGATTGGAAACTTCAATAGAAGAATTGAGCACATGAAAGGGGCAAATTGAGACTGTTACCACAAACAAAACCTATTGTGCCTCATTCCTAACCTGTCTATGTTATACCAGCTAGTGGCTTAGTGAAGTAAAGGTATGGTAATTTTGCAAGTTTGATTTCAGTTATATCCTTCATAGAATAGCTAGTAGTATATCCTAGAACTAACATGTGGGCCTGTATTGATATGTGATACTAACACTGTTGTATTTTTGTTTGTGACTTTAACTAAAGACATATTTTGATTTGTGACACCATCTAAAGTATGTATGTATTTGTTTCTGAACAGGATGTCTTATCTTTTGTGGTGCTTGACCTTGAGAGCTTGTACAAATCCTTTCTCTTACATGTTTTTAGTTCTATATATTGCTACAGTAAATGTTTCCTCTTTTCATATATTAAATGCTATATTTCTTGCAGGTATGAATTAGGTAAAAGGATGCTTTAAACCATTAAGGAAACCTCTCAAATAGTTGTGGAGAATGTGCCCACATTGTCATTGTCAAGAATGGTGGTCCTCACACAACAGAATTGAAGTTGTGGAATTGAATATAATGGTGAAAACAATATAAATTCGATGAGGAGAAGAATAGAAGGAATCCGATTGGCAACAAACCAAGGTTGGGAATGGAAGGCAATGGGCAGAAACTATAGTGGCTGATTGGACCCTAGTAAGAGACATTGATAGAAAAGATGATAAGGGACATGGAAACTATGCAATTCCCCTAGGGAGGGCCACCTCTCAAGTGTCAGCTAGATGTTCGCCTCCATTTGCTTCTCAAACACCCGAAGACTAGTGACCGAGGCCTTAACTGCAATTGTTTGTTTCATTTGTAGTTAATACGAGCCTCACATTTTGCTTCCTCGCAACAATTGGGGTAGCCAAGGGAGTGTATAAGTGAATTACATAGGCATGCCAATGAACATGCATACAAACGTACATATTTATGCACACTTATCTCAACACATAGAAATAAGAGTATATATTTCAAAGTTTCAAATTAAGAATAAATGTTAGAAAGCTTCAAACTAGATTACCCCTCAATGACAATGTGAGATGAACTTGAACCACCTTGATGTTCCATATCATCAAGTGTTGATACAAGTTGTACCTTGCCTTCGGTTTTGTAAGGATTGCACGAGCATAGCTAACAACCACATAGCTACACTAAAATAAACTCAACATAAGTCAAGCCTCTTTTGATAAGAACTTAGCTAGTCTTTTGTCATAGATAGAAAGCTTAGGCCTTAGTGTGTTCACACACTTGACTACTTCATGTGAAGTGGTCAATTGATAACACATTTAGTAGTTATCTCACATCATATAATTGTAATTCAATAGATACCTTCATCCCTTTCGAAATCAACCCACACATACTTATCGTAAGGTTAAGGAAAATTACAAAAAACTTATACGATGATAAGCTATAGTTATGCATGTAACATGCTGCCTCACTTTAAAAGATCCAATTCTTGCAATGAATTTTGATGTCTTTTGCCAATTAGAAGGTTAATCAATTAGTAAATGAACCAATGCATTTGGGGATTGTGAAGTCTATAAACTTTTGGGGCTTTCATACTTATTTGTAGACAAAATCTCGGAGTTTAGAAATACACATGGTTTAGTGCACTTACATGCAAAGTCTTAGAGTTTAGAAATACACATAGAAATAACTTTCAAGTAAGGCTAAATGCATGATATTGCTAATGTTACTTGGCGTAAAATTGTGGTATGCAGTAGAGGCCTTAACTTGAATCATGCAATATGCAAGATATATTTACATATCCCTTAGTTTATGGTATGTATGACTCATCACGATGAATGCTAACCTTTAACGAGGTTTGTTGCTAGAATAATACATCAACATCAAAGGACTAAATCCAATTGATGTATGTTTGGAGAAAATTCGATAAAAGGAAGTTATTGTTCCCATTGTCATGACGACATACATTTTGGCCTTACAAGGATTCAAGCCCAAGACGTCTTGGTCTATATGTTAGACCTTTAACCATTATACTAACATATATGATGCATAGTTATAATAAATGTATTATTAGTTATTACAAGATATTTAGCGTATTCTAGAACATTCTAGGATATTCCATGATTATATTAAATATCATAAATATCTAAAATATTTTAGAACATTCTAGAATACTCCATAAGGACCTATAAATAGGTGTCTATTCATTCATCACAACTCATTCGGTTCAACACCAGTTTGTAGCCCCTTAGCCTACTCTTTGTAATCCTTGCTCTCTTATAATATAAACTCTCTTTCCATTTCTAGTGTTCTTTCTCTCTCTCTCTCTCTCTCTCTCCCTCTACCTTCTACTGTCATCTTATTTTTCTCTCTCCTATTCTCAAGTCACGACAGTTTGAACCGAATCTATCTCTTTTCTTCTTCTCCAACTTCTTCTTCTTATCTTGACCTTATTCAACCAAATCTAGCAATTTTCTATCGCAACTATGGAGTCCGTCAGCAAGCAAGAATATATGCGTGTTCTCTCCGAGCTCGAAATGCTAACAACAAAATTCATGGCACTAGAGCATGAAAATCAAAGATTGCTAGGAGACCTACAACAAGTAAGTGCTGAGAAAGTACAACAATATGAAGAATTATCTCAACGGGTGCATCAATTGGAGACTACTCTATTGCAACGACAAGCGGCGGAAGTTCAAACCTCGCCGAAGGAACCCAAGATTAGTCTGTTGGCCAAGTTTGATGGTACAAGGTCTCAATTTCGTGGATTTTTAAATCAGGTACGACTTGTGATTAAATTGCATCCTAGCCGTTACCCAACTGATGTTGCTCGTGTGGGTCTAGTTGGTACCTTGTTAATGGGTACCGCATTAGCGTGGTTTGCACCACTCCTAGAGAAGCACTCACCATTATTAGAAGATTTTGAAGGGTTTATTAATGAGTTCCAAGCCAACTTTGGAGACACTGATAGTATGAGGACTGCAATAAACAAAATTTAGCGATTACGACAAGGAGATCGTCCTGCTTCCGCTTATGCTGCAGATTTTCGCCTTCTAGCATGTGATATTCCATGGGACGAGGCGGCATTAATGGACCAATTTCGTCAAGGTCTACGCAATGATGTGAAGGATTTACTTCTTACCTTCCATGATGATCCAAAATCTCTTACTAAAGCAGTAAGCTGGGCCGTGCGATGTGACAATCGCTTATTTGAGCGGCATTCTGAGCGCCAACAAATGTTATGCTTTCGACCAACAGAAACATATGCTTCGGTGGTTGCAACTCCACCCCAAGTATCAAAGTCAAGTGTGATGGAAGGCCCTACTCCAATGGAAATCAAGACAACACAACGTCGAGGACCATTATCGGATGCTAAAAAGCAATGACGATGAGCGAATCGTCTATGCCTCTATTGTGGTGGTCCAGGGCATATTGCTGTGAATTGTCCACATAAACCACGACGACAAGTTAACCAAATAAGTGCTCATGACAATCCCATCTCAATTTCTGCCCCGCCTTCTCGTAACCCAAGTAGGCCTAGTAGTCCTTGTCATAAAAATACATTTGATGTCTTGAGCCAATTAGATGATGTGTTAAACGAGTAAGTCCGGCCAAAATCGGAGCCATTTGGTTGGACAGCCCTAGGCATGTAACGTCCGTCCCTAGTTGTGGTTCCATTTCATCCGGTCAAGTTAGTCGAGTTTTCTCTGCACAAGTTGAGCTTAACACATCTAGGTGCCATCGAGTCCCAGCTTCTGCCCTCTTAGACTCTGGAGCCAACTCTTGTTTCGTGGATCGTGAGTTTGCTGTAATGCATAATATTCAGTTGCATAAGCTCCCAAGCCCAATGTCAGTCGGAGTCATTGATGGACGCCCCATAGCATCAGGTGATATAGTTGAAGAGTCTGAACCAATTCATGTAGTCCTAGGCAATTTGGCTAGTGTCATCTCATTCAACATCATTAGTTGTCCAGAGCACTCCCTAGTTCTTGGTCTTCCATGGTTTGAGCTACATAACCCAACTATTGATTGGAGAAAAAGAACCATTTAAGAAGTCACAATACAGTCTGAGCCTCTTAAAACTCCAACAAAGGATATGACATTCCAAAAGATTTCGACAATCTCTATACATCAATTACGTGAGGAAGGACGGAAGGAAGACATGTTGGTGTTCACAGTTTTAGCAACTCCCACATCGAGCTCACAAGAATCGGGGGTCCAACTACCGAAGAAATATATAGAATTCTCTGATGTTTTTGATAAGGTGAAGGCCAATAGACTACCAGAGCATCGACCATATGATTGCCCGATTGATTTGCAGCCCGGAAAAGATCCTCCATGGGGGCCAATTTATAACCTTTCACCCACGGAGTTAGAGGTTCTTCGGGAATATATCGATGAGAACTTGGCGAATAGTTTTATCCAACATTCAAGATCTCCTGCCGGCGCACCCATATTTTTCGTTAAGAAGAAAGATGGTTCGCTTTGTCTGGTCGTGGATTATCAAGGATTGAATAAAGTAACTATTCGAAACCGATATGCTCTACCATTGATTTCGAGCCTTCTGGAACGCCTCAATGGAGCTAAGTATTTCACAAAGTTAGATCTTCGAGGTGCTTACAATCTTGTTCGAATTCGTCCTGGGGATGAATGGAAGACTGCTTTTCGTACTCGCTATGGCCATTTTGAGTATACAGTGATGCCATTTGGTCTCACGAATGCACCAGCAGTTTTCCAACATATGGTGAATGACATTTTTCAAGTTTTCCTCGATATTTTCGTCATAATTTACTTAGATGATATCTTGATCTACTCAAAAACTCAAGAGGATCATGATATACACGTTCGACAAGCTTTGCAACGGTTGCGTGAATATGGTCTCTATGTAAAATTGGAGAAGTGTAGTTTTGACCAGCGTCAAGTGGAATTTTTGGGGTACATAGTCTCTTCGCATGGCATCTCTATGGATCCAGCAAAGGTTCAAACAGTTTTGGATTGGCAAACACCACAGTCTATGCGAGATGTACAATGTTTTTTAGGGTTCGCAAACTTTTATCGCAAGTTCATCAAAGATTATTCAAAGATCGTATTGCCCCTCACTCAACTGACACAAAAGAATCAACCATTTGTGTGGAGTATAAATGCAAACTCTGCATTTGAAGGATTAAAGCAAGCATTTACATCCATACCAATTTTGATGCATGTTGATCCATTGAAGCGCTTTATACTTGAAGTTGATGCATCTGACTTCGCACTAGGAAGCGTATTATCCCAGATTAGCAATGATGGCCAACTGCGCCTTGTGGCTTTTCATTCACGGAAATTCGAAGCTGCAGAAATCAACTATGAGATTCACGACAAAGAGCTTCTTGCCATTGTGGATTCTTTTCAACAATGGCGTCATTTTTTGGAGGGTTTGTCTCAACAAATCATTGTCTATAATGATCACAAAAATCTAACGTACTTCCAAAGTGCTCGAGTCTTGAGTCGTCGACAAGCTCGTTGGGCGCAATTTTTAACTTGTTTTGATTTCGTAATTCTATATTGCCCTGGGACGCAACACGGCAAAGCAGATGGTTTATCTCAGCGTTCATATATGGAACTTTAACCAGGAGAGGCCGCATTTGAAAGTTAGAAGCAAATCCTCTTGGGTCCTAACCGTCTACGACTAATGGCTTTTCATGCTATAGACACACCGAAGGATTCAAGTCTTCTAGACTCCATTCGGGAGCATATTGAGACTGATGAATTCGCCCAAGATATTCTGAACCATATTATCCCAAATCGTGCTTCTTGTTCACAATCTCAAAATCCTCGTCAAGACTACAACCAGTTCAATTGGCATGATGGTTTACTTTTTCGACAAAATCTCTTATATGTGCTTGATGGTCCTTCTCGACTCCAAGTCTTGCAACAATGTCATGATACACCAATGGCTGGACATTTTGGCATCCACAAGACTTTGGTGCTAATTTCTCGAAGGTATTGGTGGCCACGACTTCGCCATTTTGTTACGGATTATGTTCGTAGTTGTGATACATGTTGCCGATCCAAAAAACCTCGACATCATCCATATGGCTTATTACAGCCAATGCCTATTCCTGAGAGTCCATGGAAATCTATTTCATTGGAGTTCATTACGGATCTACCACCTTTCAAGGGTTTTGATTCTATTCTCATGGTAGTAGATCGTTTTACCAAGATGACACATTTTCTTCCCTGCACAAAGGCCATTACGAGCCAAGAGACAACCGAGTTACTCATGCGAGAGGTGTTTCGGCATCATGGTCTTCCTGATGATATTATCAATGATCGGGGTCCCCAGTTCATCTCAAAATTTTGGTGGCACATGTTCAAACTCTTACATACTTCTTGCAAACTCTCTTCCGGCTACCATCTAGAAACTAATGGACAGAGTGAGCGCACCAACCAAACAGTAGAACAATATCTTCGTTGTTTTGTCAACTATCAACAAGATGATTGGGTTGATCTATTACATTTGGCGGAATTTGCTTACAACAACTCAGGACATTCTTCTATTGGATATTTCCCATTTTTTGCAAACATTGGGTACCATCCTCGTTGGACTATGCTTGAACATCTCGAACTCCCGACAAACCTGGCTGTTGAAGATCGGCTCACCCAACTCCAAGAAGTTCAAGATATCCTTTTGCACCATTTATGTGATGCTCAAAACACTCAAAAGAAGGTACCGTTGCCGACCGTCATCGACGTGTTTCATTGACTACGTTTCAAGTGGGGGATCGAGTATGGCTTTTACAAGGTCGCATTAAAACAACCCGACCTTGCTGCAAATTGGATTATCAACGTTTTGGCCCATATGTGATATCTGGTAAGATCAATGATGTAGCATTTCGCCTTGATCTTCCCCCTCATATGCATCTTCACCCGGTCTTCCATGTTTCACTTTTGGAGCCGTACACAACTAGCTCTATTCCAGGCCGTCTTACATCTCCCCCACCTCCAATTGAAGTTTCAGATGGCTCCAAATATGAAGTTGTTGTCATTCTCGACTCCAAGATCGTTCACAACAAACTGTATTATTTGGTTGACTGGTTAGGTTATACACCTAATGATCGAACATGGGATCCTCTTGAGAATCTTGCTAATGCCTCCGAAATGGTTGCTGCATTTCACAACAAATATCCTCATAAGCCAAGTCCGAAATCTTGTCTTCCGACTCGTGGAACTCGTCGTCGAAAAAGGGGGATAATGTCATGACGACATACATTTTGGCCTTACAAGGATTCAAGCCCAAGACGTCTTGGTCTATATGTTAAACCTTTAACCATTATACTAACATATATGATGTATAGTTATAATAAATATATTATTAGTTATTACAAGACATTTAGAGTATTCTAGAACATTCTAGAGTATTCCAGAACAATCTAGAGTATTCTAGAACATTCTAGGATATTCCATGATTATATTAAATATCATAAATATCTAAAATATTTTAGAACATTCTAGAATACTCCATAAGGACCTATAAATAGGTGTCTATTCATTCATCACAACTCATTTGGTTCAACACCAGTTTGTAGCCCCTTAGCCTACTCTTTGTAATCCTTGCTCTCTTATAATATAAACTCTCTTTCCATTTCTAGTGTTCTTTCTCTCTCTCTCTCTCTCCCTCTACCTTCTATTGTCATCTTATTTTTCTCTCTCCTATTCTCAAGTCACGACACCCATAAGGTTAAAGCATATTCCTCATCGATTTGAACACTTGTTCTATTAGTCCATGAGACTGAGGTTGGTTTGTGGTGCACATGCTCAAGGTAGTTTCTAGGTTCCATCATAAACTTGTAAAATTGGAAATTTCTATCACTTATCATAAGATTAGGGAAAATTGCGGAAAATCTATCTCATGCTTAGTTATGGTTATGCACACCACATGAAGGCTTTTCTCGATGCTAACACATAAAACCTTTCACATGAAGACTAGATGTGAAGGATTTCTCAAGACAGTTTCCTGCGAAGGATTTCTCATGAACGCTTAATGTGAAGGATTTTCCTTAACCCAACACATGATGACTTTCATGAGAAGGCTTTATACAAATATTTCAAAAAAAGTAGAGACATAATATGTCAGTTGGGAAGCCCTGTGACCTATTTAGTTTTTAGGCCCATCATAGAAAATGAAAATAAAGGAATACAATTTGACAAAGAGTTTAGAATAGAAACAAAACCTATGCAAGGGTGGTTGACAACAAGATTACAAAGAGACCTATACTTGAATGTAGGTCATCATGCTAATGCTTTCTCAACTAACACATTGGAATATATTGACATGGTCATAGAACACATCGCCTTAGAACCCAAACTTCTAGATGTCCTTGAGGAGCCCAAGGTTGTTGAGAAAGAAATTGAAATCTTGTTTGTTCAACTGTCAAAATATGTAAGGTCTAAGGTCATTACCAAAACATCATGGCCCAAAAAAGCACCAAAATCACAATGGGTCCTAAAGCAAGACTCACATTCTTAACCATCAATGGACGTTAGCCCCACACCTCCCAAACAAATCACTGCACACAGACCAAAGAAACTTAAGTAGTTGTTAGTGTGCATGGGATTATAACAAAAGGATATAATAAACGTACTCATGCCATGTAGCACTTCCAAAAGTCATTAACAAGGAGTCAAGGGTGGCACAAAGTTGCAACCTAATTTCAGTTTCTTAAGCATAGTTGATTTCGGATACTCTAACTAAACCAACACATGCCTAAGGGCAAACCGATAACCTCAATACTAGTACAGGGCGCAACCATTGGGTTATATTGCTAAACTAGAAGCTTAGACACCTCCAAAGATTTCAAAGAGGAACTCCTACCCTACACACAATTGCACAATAGATTAGGACTACCGAGTATTGAAGAAATAGTGAGAAAAGGATTTTTTTAAACAATGTAAACACATGACTCACGAGGTAAGAGATGTAATTGGCAATTGGATCATAACGTGAAAAGTTAATAAACAAGCATGAAGCATGTGTTAGAGTAAAAACTACACTCAAATGTGCCTTAATTTTGTAGGAGGTTGGATTTGGATCAATCAATGTACCATCATCTAATGGTTTCCACAAGGAATGCAACAAAAGCTTTTGGTTGAAATTTCGAGTGCTAGGGAAGAAATTACAAAGAAACAAAATTTAACAAATGGCAAGATTCAAACTCGCAACATCATATTTGTTTGACCAAACAACATTTAACTTTGGTCAAAATACCAATTCAAGTGCTTCTCTATTGGTCAACAAGGAGTAGCGGAGAAGAAAAGAAAAGAAGAATGTGCAATCCACTAATGTGAATGTAGCCCGGCACCGACAACCAATGACCAAAGTCACCCAGACACTCCACATCTAGGTTTTACACTATTTTCTTCTTTCCCCTTTCACACATTCACAACACATTCAGATCTATTCTCGTACATTTACACAAGTGTGATGCCATAAGATCATATAAACTTTTTTGTGTATCCTAATATACATATATGTAGAAGTAACCTGCATATCCACTTTTCAAAGATGGAAGAGAAATCCATAACCCCAACCCTTCATCACTAGTGTCATCAACAAAGCCGCCATCTTCTCGTGTTCAACATTCACATACAAGGGCATAATTCTCGTGACATCGTAAGCCAATTCATCAAATAAACGTTAATTTCACATGATACATTACAGAAATCGTAAGATTGCATATGAATACACTTGGAATGAAATAACATTGTTTTAAATTGAAGTGGAGACATTTGTAGGTCATTGTTTTCAATGTGGTAAATGGGGACACTAATGGTTGAATACCAACATGTACCTCCCATCAATGGAGGTCCTTATTGACGAGGCTAGGAAGGAAGGAAGAAAATGGGGGGCAAATGTTGGATTGTCAATTGTTGACGTGTTTATGATTCATGAGTAAAGGAAAATCTAAGGTATGTATAGCAATGATAATCAAACTTGAAGTCATGGTCCTAATAATGAAAAACAACTAGCTATCATGCCAAAAGAGAATAACTTTGAGGAGAAATAGTGACATGATGTGCAAGGAAAGTAAGGAGGTAGGTACTAATAGTCACTCTTGAAAAGAGATTCAAGATTGAGGGAGGATCCCAAGAATAATCCTTGAGGTAGATAATCTTGAAATAGTGGGTTGCCCCTTTAATTAACAATTGGCAACGGTTCGGTTTGAACCGAACCGCGAAACCGTGGCTTAACGGTTTAAATGGTTCGGGTTTATGTTTAAAGGTTCGGTTCGGTTTCAACAGTTAGAAACCGCAGTTTAAACGGTTTAACGGTTTTTTATTTTTAATTTTATTTTAAAAAAATTGTAAAAAAAGTTTTTAAACAATCTTTCCATTTTAATGCCTCATTCTCACATTTTAGGAAAATATTTAAACTTTTGAAAATTTAAATAATGAAATATTTTAAAATTTAAAATTTGACCTAAGTTGAAAATGGAACCGAACCACAAAACCGTGGTTTTACCAGTTTAATGGCTTAACAGTTTGAAAATTTTCTAATGGTTTGGTTTAACAGTTTTGTGGTTCAGTTCGGTTCAGGTTTCTAAAAATTTTAATGGTTCAGTTTTGACCCTCTCGAACCGAACCGTTGCCGATTGTTACCTTCAATGGCAATTTTATTTTTTGGGTCGGGTTGTACGATTGCCTAATGCTCAAGGGTCTCACATTGGAGGGTCTTGCCATAAAGATTTCCATGCAAGTATTGAGACCTTATGTCTGGGCCCTCAAATGTAAGATCCTTGAGAAATGGGTGAATGTACAACCCGACCTAAAGGATCAAATTGCACTTGAAGGAGTAATGCATTGTTTCAAGATTATCTTTGTCAAGGATCCTTATGCAAATGCTTGATTGGTCGTCATTCAAAACCTTCTTCTTTTTTTTCCCCAAAAAAACTCCTTCCATTAGTTATAAAATTTTACAAATGAGATGATTATATACAAATCCTTGTAGGGATGTGATAGTTCCATCTTATGTGGATGCCCACTGACTCAAGAAAGGGAGAGGACGACCATTGTTGGATGAAGGCTATTCGTTGTCTTTCAACTCCATCGGAGCTACCCTTGAGGCCATCATATTGGCTCTTTAGAGTGGCTACAATTTCACTCCATATCTCTTGTAGTAACATTGTTGGATGCGCGATTTGGTTGGAGAAGACCCGTCTACACTGTTGTTTCCATAGAATCCAAAGAGTTATTGGGGTGACCAATTCCAACACAACTTGAGATTTGTCATTAAGAGGAGTTGAGTGGACATTGCCGATGGTGGAGAAAAAAACCTCTTGTGATTTTATCACCAAAGTCATCCCCCCCTCTTGATGCTTGTATCTGCCAACTCGGATAGTGACTTATGTATTAATAGCCATTGGAACGTGGTAATTCGCCTTGCGTGTTGTTGTTTCCAGATTTTCTGCCAAAACTTGGCGATAATTGTGTGAGGAACTTGATATGTGTGCTAGACCTTTGTAGTAGCCGGCTCTCGGGCAATTTGAGCAGCTAGGATGTGGTGACCCAATCTAGTTGTGAATTGGAAGAAAGGGATGGGTTTGCTTCCTTGCTCCGCATAAGGATCACGCCATGTCCATTGCAAAGGGTCCCAACTGACCTTACATAGCCATGTGTTTTCATGAGTACATATGTGCCAATCGGGTTGTACTTTGATCGGATCAGGATCTACAATCCATTTATGACCAATATACGCGAGTACTCAAATTGCGTTATTCTGTGTTGGTGTCTCAGTGTCTCGCAATTCAGAGCCTTTGATCTTGTCTGGTGATCCCCTACCTCTCCGGATCAAAGATCCCTCCTCCTCGTATCCTATCCATTTCTCCATTGTCGTCCTATGAGTAGTGGCTTCCCTAATCAGTAGAGCGTTATTGATTTCCGGTCTCATAGTCCATCCACCCCTAATGCCATGGAGTATGTTGGCTTGATCTTGTAGTGGTAGTGACATAAACTCTCTCCAACATTCTATACTTTTTCCCGGACCTTCTGCAATGTATCCCCATGACAACCCCTTACTTGATCCAAGTAGTTGATTAGATTCATCCTTGATACATGGGTTCTATAGGATACGTTGACTGAGCCAGGCAGGTTCAGACTCGGTTGATCGCACTTGAGCCGTTGTCTAATGTCACACCATGCCTTCCACATGGATGCATTGAATCTATCCTCCAATTGGCGGGAGAAACTAGGTTTGAGATCCATATTTAGAATCCATCCCGTTTGGGGGGCCCAATTAACCCCTTTTCGTGGCCTAAAGTAAGCGAAATGTAACCATAGTAGCATTTTCCAACAATCATTTCCTGGTTGGAGTCCTCGCACCACAAATTTGGCAAGTAAGGATTTTGATTGTGAGAGGGGATCAACCAGACCCAATCCCCTTCTCGACTTAGGTGTTGTGAGTATAGGCCATGCCACCTTGGCACGAGTTACATGATCTTCCTTGCCAGACCAAATGTAGTTGCGTACCAGTCGTTGAATCTGATGTATATTGTCCTTGGAGATTGTCCAACATGATAGATTGTACCATGTTGTTGCAAATAGTACCTGGTTTGCCACTATGATGCGACCCGCTAGCGACAGTTATTTCGAACTCCAATGTATCAACTTTTGTCGAATGGAATGGATAACGGGTGCAATCATAGTCTCCGGCGGTATGTTGAAACCAATTTGGAAACCCAAATATTTGGTGCTCGCTCCTTGATTGATCCCTTTGAAAGCGGGATGTGGGTGCCACGTAGGATGTGTTTCATGAGAAAGCCATATTGCACAGGATTTGTGCTAATTGATCATGGCATTGGATCTCTTGCAAAATACAGCTAACCCACTTTCGAGCTTTTGTAGGTTTTCTAAGTCCCCTTGCAGGTAGATCGCTGTGTCATCTGCAAATTCTATATCTAGGATGCTTCGATGAGAATGAGGCACGAGAAGACCACATAGGTTGAGATGCCGCAAGTTGAGAAAGCAAGAGAGTGCTTCGGCATATAATAGAAATAAGGATGGAGCTAGTGGGCATCCTTGTCATATAGATCGGGATATTCGGAAAAAGGGACCCCTTTCACCTGCCAATGAAATGCAATTGTTGTTGTTCCTATAAAGTCCTGCAATCCCTTTGATCCATGTCTCTTGAAAACCGAGTTTCCCCATCACACTTTCAAGAAACTTCTAGCAAACCCTGTCATATGCTTTCTCAAAATCTAGTAGCACCACCGCTACCTTGTTGTTGGTACGCTTGGCAAGGGCTACTGCTTCCCTTATGCATCCTTGAAAAACACATTCAATAATTTTATACAATTAGTTGCCTCTACAAGAACAAACACTTAAATTACGCTAATTGCATGGAAGCGGTCATGGAATTTAAGAGTTGTGTGTCATGGCCCCCAAATAAGATATATATACCAAGGGAACTATCTTAAGTAGAGAATGGAATACACTGTGTGTCATTAAACATATGTGCCATGACTCCATAATCCACTTGCATGGTTATTCTTTATTTTATGCAACACAACTTTCTCATCATTATTCACGTGTGGTAATGATAGTGCATGACAACTTTTGTCCACTATTGTGCACAATGATCCCTATGGTTGATTTTTTGTTGTAGAAATCGCTTATTTAGATGAGGCTTTATTTTTTGCAAGCATTTATGCTTGTCACAATGCTACTCAATGTATTAATTATTGAGTTATGTCTTCCCTTCACCAATGGTTATGAATGGGCCATTCAACATTGCTCATGGGTGACTTCAATATGTATATTGATGGATCAACTTGTACTTTCAACACTTGATTGTAAATGCCCTTGAGCCAAATGCTTGGAAACAATTAGCTTTGGAAGTTCTTAAGTTTGATCCATGGACTTGGTTGCATCAAGATAAACATGGATTTACATCTTATCTACTCAACATACGGAAATGTGACGCCAGAGGGATAGAATGTATTTGATATATTATTATTAGTTTTTGCACAAAGTATTTGATATGACAACTCTACTAGATGTAGTCTTCTAACCACTTCATCATTGTTTTGAATTTTGCGAGAAATCAATAGACATGCGTAAGTCTTTGCCAATGGCACTATTGGTACATGTTCAGTTCGATTCTTTCACAAAACAAATCTTTGTGGCTTTTTCACAACATGTGGGTAGAAAGTTGAAACCGATTTGAGCCATAGGATATAACATTAAAAATTATTAATTTCATTTATGATAGTTATGTGTTAGCAAATTCCCAATGGTGAAGACATTTGCTTAAACAATTCTCACAAATCATCTATAAATGTAATGCATGCTAATAAAAACTAAGGATCCAAAAAGGTTGATTGTCCTTATCCATCCCAACATGATGGATATGAAAGCATAGAGGATGTGATGTGCATAATCAATTTGGTGTTGACATTCATTCAACACATCAATCCATTCTGGACAATTTTGTGTAATCATATTAGAAACCCATTTAAACCATGACTTAAACCTTGACAATCATTAGGCACACCAAAGTAAAGGATAGAAGATGAGAAACTTAAGGTGTCATTTATCAAGTGGATAAAGGTTAGTACCCAAGGAAAGATGGTTGGAGTAAGATAAATGAAAACTGAAGATGAGTTCATTTGCAAGTGTATTGCTTCTGAATATGAACCTACATTCATCATGAACTTGGCAAAAGGGGAAGAAAAGAAAGTTGAACTAACTTTTGATAGAAAAGTGTTTTACAAGTATGATGAATGGTCAATACATATGGGTGGACCACAAGGTTCAAACCCAAGGGACGAAGCTTCTACATTGATGACTTTCTTGAAAGTTATCGAACCTTTGATTAAGGAAGACAACAATATTACAGAGATCAGAGCAACTGAATAGTGTTGGGTCCTCAAGCTCTGTAGATGAATGCCTAAGCACATAATCATCAAAACACTCTTGGCACCCAAACTATCGATCAACTCAACACAAGATAAGTCAAAGAAACTAGTCCGCAACTTAAGGAAATGATAGAAAAGTGTTTTACAAGTATGATGAATGGTGAATACATATGGGTGGACCACAAGGTTCAAACCCAAGGGTACGAAGCTTCTACATTGATGACTTTCTTGAAAGTTATCGAACCTTTGATTAAGGAAGACAACAATATTACAGAGATCGGAGCAACTGAATAGTGGTTGGTCCTCAAGCTTTGTAGAGGAATGCCCAAGCATATAATCATCAAAACACTCTTGGCACCCAAACTATCGATCAACTCAACACAAGATAAGTCAAAGAAACTAGTCCGCAACTTAAGGAAATGATAGATAAGTGTTTTACAAGTATGGTGAATGGTGAATACATATGGGTGGACCACAAGGTTCAAACCCAAGGGTACGAAGCTTCTAAATTGATGACTTTCTTGAAAGTTATCGAACCTTTGATTAAGGAAGACAACAATATTACAGAGATCGGAGCAATTGAATAGTGTTGGGTCCTCAAGCTCTGTAGAGGAATGCCCAAGCACATAATCATCAAAACACTCTTGGCACCCAAAATGTCAATGAACTCAACACAAGATAAGTCAAAGAAACTAGTCTGCAACTTAAGGAAATGTTAGTCTTGTTCACAAATCTTGTGGGAATAATAGAGGGAGAAAGTTTGGTCAAGGAGAGTAGCTACATGTACATAAAGACCCGAATAGTTTAAATGAAGTACTTAGTAAATGTGTTATAAATTCTTGAAATTTGATGAAATCTTTTGTTCGCAACAAGGTTGCCAAATGTTAAGTAATCTACTGCAAATCACTTGGTATGGAACCCACAACAACACAAGACAAGTAGTTGGATCCTATAGGAGATGTAGTTTAGTATGTCGCTTTTCTATGATCAAGATGACAAAACTATAATGAAGTTATATAGTCTAAGTTTTAAACGATGACACCTTAGTACCTAAACATATAACAAACGACCTAAGTTTTATCGAATTGCCACAATGCCCTCTTTTCGTAACTACAAATAATTTTCACAAACTTTGCATTAATTAGCTAATCAAAGTTGTCCAAATTTGATTAACGAATAGAAAAATTACCACCTTCCAACTCCTAACTTCTTTGTGCTTAGTTATGTTATCTCCACACCAAACAATCAAAATATTGAAGAATTTTGGTAAACATTGTGTAATTGATTAATGATTATATATTCCCATACAAGAAATTGAGATACAAACTACTATAAATAATTAAAACTTTGCGGCATCATCACAAATTAATAAAGGTACATTTTCAATGAAAGATTAATGAGACACAACATGGGGCATATATGCTATTAAGTATAAAATTGAAAGACTCCGACGTGGTTTCAATTGTAATAAGACACCCTCACAATGCAAATAGTGTTGACATATCAGCTGAGTTTTGATATAATAAAATGATTTTGGTGTCATGTATCACATATAGACTTTATGGAAAAAGGTCGACGACTATATTTCAAGATCAATAATTGTTGTGTAAAGGCGTCCCTCCTTGCGGGGGAGTCGGCCGAAAAGTCGACTTGAGTGTCGACTGGTCGAAATCGGCCGAAAAGCCGAAAAGAGTCGAATTATTGAAATCGGCCGTAAAACCGATTTACCGAATTTGGTCGAAATTCGGAAAGCAAAAGAATAGTCAATTGCGAAGAACCGAATCGGGGGTTAGCTGATCGAATTCGGTGAGAGAGTCAAATTCGTACTCAATCGAATTGACACACATATACATATACATATGTCTTCTACATACAAAGAAGAAAATGACCTAGTATATATATGCTGACAGGCCTGGTAGTGCGCCTGTATGTGGGATAACTCACTAAGAGTGAAATAGTGAGAAAAGGGGGGAAAATCTACATAACGTATGTGAGGGTGTGAGATATATATATATATATATATATCTGAGAGAAAAACGGGTTGTGTTGTGCGTGGTGAATCTGAGAACGACTGGTTTTCTGCACAGTAGTGGCTGTGCAAGAGTATACGTACTCAGAAGCTAAGTAAGAAGAAAAGAAGTGTGAAGCAAAAGAGAAAAAGACAGAGAAGCTTCGGAAGCTTCGAAAGGAATAGTCACATGCGTGCTAGAGTTTGAAGAGGTTGACTGAAATCGTGGTTTCAGTATATGCTCATACCAAATCAGGTTTCATTGTTCTGTGGTTGTATTCTGTCATTTCTCATAGTGAAATCTCTGTTCCGTGGTTTTTCCCCAAATCAGGGTTTTCCACGTAAATTGTGTGTTCTTTCTTATTTCTGTTTGCGTCTAAGTTCAATCTCTGATTTCGAATCGGAGTGAAACTCTTTCAAACTGGTATCAGAGCAAGGTTCTAGATGGAAGGGAGCGTGAGTGGTTTTCCTGGGATGATTGTCTTGAACTCACAGAACTATTCAGATTGGAAGATCAAAATGGAAGATCTCCTAATAGTAAAAGACTTGTATGAGCCCATAGAAAACAAGGATATACCAAAGGGGGTAATAGATTCGGAGTGGAGAATCCTAAATAGGAAGGCAGTGGCGACCATAAGACAATGTGTAGACATTAGTGTCCTACAACATGTAGCGAGTGACACAAATGCTTTCGAGCTATGGCATAAGCTTTCCGCCCTCTATGAAAGGAAAAATGCCTTAAATAAGACCTTCTTGATGAGGAAGATAGTGAGACTGAAGTATGTAGATGGGGAGAGTATAGTAGAGCACATTAGTGTGTTTATGGGACTAGTGAATCAGTTAGCATCATCAAAGTTCCCACTAGATGATTGTATGCAGGCCACACTATTATTATGTACTCTACCCGATAGTTGGGAAAACCTAATAGTAACACTCAGCACTTCATGTAAAGAAGACAACTTATCCTTACAAGTAGTAAAAACGAGTATTCTAAATGAAGAGACAAGAAGAAAGGATAAAAGTACTTTATCTCAATCGGAGGCTAATGTGACCCAAGAATTTAGTAGAGGTAGAAGAGAACATAGAAGTCTAGAAAATGGGGATAGGTTTAGGTCGAAATCTAGAGGAAGACCTACATGTTTTTATTGTGGGAAGCCTGGTCACTTCCAAAAGAATTGTCGACATCTTAGGAAGGACAAAGGCATGGCTGATGAGACCGAACCTAGAAAAATCTCCGATGATAAAAATACCTCAGCCATCGCAACTAGTGAGGAAGAGATGTTGTTCATATGTGAACAAGCTAGTGTGAATCTTGCAAGTGCTGAGAGCTCATGGGTAGTGGATTCCGGTGCATCATTTCACCTAACTCCCAAAAGAGAATGTTTCTCATCCTACACAACGGGTGACTATGGTCATGTAAAGATGGGAAATGACGGGGAATGCAAGATTGTGGGCATAGGAACTGTGTGCTTGCTAACATCTACAGGCTGCAGGTTAATGTTGAAGGATGTACGTCATGTTCCGGATGTCAGGTTGAACTTGATATCGGCTGGACGGCTAGACGATGAAGGGTACAGCGGTGGCTTCCAAAATGGTTCATGGAAGTTCTGTAAAGGGAGCCTGATCGTGGCTCGAGCCCAAAAACAGAACACACTGTATGTAATGCATGGGAAGTTGTGTCGAGAGGAAGCAAATGTAGTGGCTGGCTCAGATGGTGAGTTGTGGCATAAAAGGCTCGGACATATGAGTGAAAGGGGAATGCATATCCTTGCGGAAAAGGATTTCCTACCAGAGGTGAAAGGAGTGCATTTGGAAAGGTGTGTGGATTGCCTCGCTGGAAAGCAAAATAGAACAGCGTTTCACTCTAGGCCTCCAATGAGGAGAGAGCATGCCTTAGAGTTGGTGCACACCGATGTATGTTATGTTGATGCCCCATCTCATCGTGGAGGACAATACTTTGTCACATTTATTGATGACTTCAGTAGGAAAGTGTGGGCTTATGTGCTGGTGTCTAAAGACCAAGTGTTGTCGGTCTTTAAAGAGTTTCATGCCAGGGCAGAAAGAGAATCCGGACAAAAGCTGAAGGCTGTCCGGACAGATAACGGTGGCGAATATAGAGGCCAATTTGAAATGTATTGCAAGACTCAAGGCATCAAACTTGAGTATACGGTGCCGAAGACACCTGAGCTAAATGGTCTAGCAGAAAGAATGAATCGGACCATAATGGAAAGGGTAAGAAGCATGTTGGCACATGCAAAATTGCCAAAATCATATTGGGCTGAAGCAATGTTGACTGCTGTTTATCTCATAAACAGGTCTCCATCAGTGCCTTTGAAGGGGAATGTACCACAAAGAGTGTGGACAAGGAGAAATGTGTCTTATCAGCACTTAAAGGTGTTTGGATGTTTGGCCTATGTACATGTTGCTAAAGATCAGAGGTCAAAACTGGACAGCAAGTCCAAACCTTGTATATTCTTGGGGTACTCGGAAGACGAGTTCGGGTACAGAATGTGGGATCTCCTTGACAAGAAAGTGATAAGAAGTCGAGATGTCATATTCATGGAAGACAAGACAATCGAGGACTGGGAGCAACAAAGACCAGAGTCGTCTCCCAAATCGATCACTGCTATGGAGTCAATACTAGTCGATCCGACTCACACACAACAATCGGCTAATGAAATTGAATTTGAGTCGGTCGATACCCAACAACAATCTGAGTCGGTCGACACCCAACATCTGACTGATACACACGAGTCTGAGTCGGAAGATGAGTTGCTGGAAGAAAACGGCCATCAGCCAATTATTGAAGGGAGAAGATATCCACGAAGACAAAGGAAGGTCTCTTCTAGATATCCAGCCAGTCAATATGTTCTCTTGACTGATGAAGGGGAACCAGAATGCTATGAAGAGGCCATGACTGATGCACACAAGGAGAAATGGTATAATGCCATGCAAGAAGAAATGGATTCCTTGCATGAGAACCTAACTTATGAGTTGATGGAGTTGCCTGATGGTAAGAAGGCACTTAGAAACAAATGGGTCTACAAATTAAAGACTGGTGAAGATGGTAGTACACCCAGGTATAAGGCCCGTATCGTCGTAAAGGGTTTCCAACAGAAAAAGGGTGTTGACTTCGATGAGATTTTTGCCCCAGTTGTAAAAATGACCTCTATTCGGACTGTCTTGAGTATGGCAGCTAGTATGAATCTTGAAATCGAACAACTAGATGTTAAAACAGCCTTCTTGCATGGTGAGCTAGAAGAGGAAATCTATATGCAACAACCGGAGGGCTTTGAGGTAAAAGGGAAAGAAAATCTCGTGTGTAGGTTGAAGAAAAGCTTGTATGGTTTAAAGCAAGCTCCACGACAATGGTATAAGAAATTTGAGTCCTTCATGTTGGAACATGGATTCCACAAAACACAAGCCGATCATTGTGTATTTGTGAAAAGGTATAATGAGGGTGACTTTCTTATTCTGTTGTTGTATGTGGATGATATGTTGGTTGTTGGGCAGGATGTCAAAAAGATTGCAAGCTTGAAGAAATCATTGAGCAAATCATTTGCCATGAAAGACTTAGGACCGGCAAAACAGATTTTGGGAATGCATATAGTCCGGGACAGGACTGAAAACTTGCTATGGCTGTCACAAGAGAAATACGTGACAAAAGTTTTGCAAAGGTTTAATATGTGCGATGCAAAATCAGTCGGATCTCCATTGCCAATGGACTGTAAGTTAAATTCAGGACAATGTCCGAAATCTGAGAAAGATAAGGCAGAGATGAGAAGAGTGCCGTATGCCTCTGCGGTTGGTAGCCTTATGTATGCTATGGTTTGCACAAGGCCGGACATTGCATTCGCTGTCGGGACAATTAGTAGATACATGGGAAATCCTGGAAGGGAGCATTGGGAAGCTGTGAAATGGATTCTTAGATACCTCAAGGGAACTTCGAATGTATGTCTTAGATATGGCTCCGGGAAACCTGTACTAGAAGGTTTTACAGATTCTGACATGTCGGGTGATGTAGATTCTAGCCGATCCACATCAGGGTATGTGATGATGTATTCAGGGGGAGCTGTGTCATGGCAATCAAGATTGCAAAAGGTTGTGGCTTTGTCTACCACCGAGGCTGAGTATATGGCTGCAATGGAAGCCGGAAAAGAACTTATTTGGATGAGAGAGTTCTTGAATGAACTAGGATTGAAGCAAGACAAGTACTTACTTCATTGTGACAACCAAAGTGCTATCCATCTAGCTAAAAATGCTACCTACCACTCTCGTACAAAGCACATTCAAAGAAGGTACCATTGGTTAAGAGAAAGAGTGGAAGAAAATGAGTTTGTTCTATCTAAGATCCCCACTGAAGAAAATGGCTCAGACATGCTCACAAAAATTTTGCCTATGGAAAAACTTGTTGCATGCCGGAATAAGATTGGCTTGGTTGGTTCTCCCCCTACAGGAGTGAAGGGGGAGTTTGTTGTGTAAAGGCGTCCCTCCTTGCGGGGGAGTCGGCCGAAAAGTCGACTTGAGTGTCGACTGGTCGAAATCGGCCGAAAAGCCGAAAAGAGTCGAATTATTGAAATCGGCCGTAAAACCGATTTACCGAATTTGGTCGAAATTCGGAAAGCAAAAGAATAGTCAGTTGCAAAGAACCGAATCGGGGGTTAGCTGATCGAATTCGGTGAGAGAGTCAAATTCGTACTCAATCAAATTGACACACATATACATATACATATGTCTTCTACATACAAAGAAGAAAATGACCTAGTATATATATGCTGACAGGCCTGGTAGTGCGCCTGTATGTGGGATAACTCACTAAGAGTGAAATAGTGAGAAAAGGGGGGAAAATCTACATAACGTATGTGAGGGTGTGAGATATATATATATATATATATATATCTGAGAGAAAAACGGGTTGTGTTGTGCGTGGTGAATCTGAGAACGACTGGTTTTCTGCACAGTAGTGGCTGTGCAAGAGTATACGTACTCAGAAGCTAAGTAAGAAGAAAAGAAGTGTGAAGCAAAAGAGAAAAAGACAGAGAAGCTTCGGAAGCTTCGAAAGGAATAGTCACATGCGTGCTAGAGTTTGAAGAGGTTGACTGAAATCGTGGTTTCAGTATATGCTCATACCAAATCAGGTTTCATTGTTCTGTGGTTGTATTCTGTCATTTCTCATAGTGAAATCTCTGTTCCGTGGTTTTTCCCCAAATCAGGGTTTTCCACGTAAATTGTGTGTTCTTTCTTATTTCTGTTTGCGTCTAAGTTCAATCTCTGATTTCGAATCGGAGTGAAACTCTTTCAATAATCACGCTACTTAAGGTTCAAGGGTCATCGAGTGCTTTTTAAAGTTACAAACAAACTCTTAATTATTTACATAAACTATTTCTTCATCTAAAGGGACAAGATGATCTCATAGTTAAAGACAACAAAAACAAGATTCAACACCATTTTGTGAAACTTACATGCATGCCATTTGTTATTTATCTACATTATCCAAGGGGGATATTGGTGTACTCTTTGTTTCAACATTTAACTTAGAAAAAATGAATTGTTGTTATCACTATGTACTAAAGATCCACAACCAAAGAATCAAATGTCCAACATTCAGGCACAAAATGGCCTGTGGAGGCCAAGTCGAGGGTTTCACATGTGTACCATGCATTAGTATATTGGGGCGATAAATCTGGAACCAAACTATGACGGTCCACTAAGGATTCAGATTGTGAATAGCTATCATAGCTATTCATGAATATCCAATCGATATCGATCATTGATTTATCTGAACTAGATTGATCATAGCTCATCATAGGTTCGGTAGAGGTTGTGCATGAATCAACTTCATTCACACTTGAACTAAGGCTTGGCATTAACGGTGGCAACATAAGAACCGCATCTTGCAACATGTAATCTCCCATTAAGGGGCTTTTTCTAGGAGACATGGTTTGTTTATTAGTCGATAGCATTGGAGCAAAATTGCCTACACCACTAATGTTGGTGGTCTCGTCAACCTTATTGGTGATCACATTGTTGTGTGTGCACAAGGAACTTTCTGGGATGGTAGATGCCATAACTGCTCCTTCAATCGCATCCGATTTCGCTCCTCGTTCACTCACCTTGTAATATGTGTTTAAATGTCTCTTGATTTGGGTGCTCCACACATTCTTCACATCGTTGTCGGTTCGTCCTACAAGGTGCATCGCTATCTCGGACCATCTAGTACCTCGTAGGAACATTTAATTAATGAGTGTACACATTCTAGATAAGATTAACATTGATTAAAGCTCTTACATGAGAGAGTGTCCTCCATTAGATTGAAAATTAGCAAACTAATCTTCACACTTAATATATTGTCAATATTGATGATTATAGGTGGTGGTTGGGCCAACTTCACAGCCAAGTATATATAATTACTTGTTGCCAAGGACTTTGTGCAATTCCACCACCTTCTGTAGCTCCATGGGTGAGAATCGTCCCCTCTTCAAATCCGGCCTCAAATGGTTCATCCATCGCCTTCGACAACTCTTCCCACAACGATCAATCCCTAGTACGTTAACATTATCAAGTCAAACTTGGATTTATGAATCATGTATAAATGAGGAAATGCCTAGTAAAATTTCTTATGGGATATTGTAGCTACTCTTCATTTTGATAATAGCAAAAGTTGATTTCATATTGAAGCTTAGTATGCATGAGAATTTAAAAAGCCTAATCACAATCCACTAGTCGAATTGAGTTGAGCACACCCATGTAGGGATTTAAACCCCAAGTGTCAAGTTTGATTTAACGAAAAATTCCTATAGCAATTAAACATGGTCTAGTAGTTCATACAAAATTAGCAATTAATCATAGTCTAGTAATTCAAAGCAACTTAATGAACATATAATAAAATTGGAAACTAATCATCATGCGATGCACTTAATGGAACACTAACCATAGTCCACTTAATAAACATTAATCATGGTCTACTTAATGCACACATTCAAGGAGCAGTAATACTGGCATGCTCAATGAACATTATTCATAATCTACTTAATTTACACACTTAATGAACCAATGTAATTGATGGACCAATGTGATCTATACCAGCTTTCTTGGCTATGTCACTCCATGTGCCATTCATATACTTAGATATGCATCTTGTCAATCTTTCGTCCTCGTCTGGAGACCATAAACCCTTCCTCATAATTATATTCTTCTGCTTGAATTTCTCCTGTATTGCATTGACAAGTTTTGTGTGTGTGTGTGTGTGTGTGTGTGTAAATGTGTATTGTTAAAAGGGCATAGCTTACAAAGATATATAGAATAGAATACTTTTAAATGATGTATGCATCTTTGTCATGAATAGACCGATCGTCTGTATATACAGTAGCGCATTAAGTGTCGATGTAGATAGCATACAATCCATATTTGTTACATCTCACTTTTCCATAACCTTAGTGTAGATGTTGAGTGTGCATAGTGCTATGAGTATATCCTTGAAACTTATTTAAAATTTCGTGCTTAGCTCACACTTTGGGCCCTTGTTTTAATAGTGTCGTATTGCGATACGGGGAGTCTCTAAAATATTTAAGCCCATGTGAGCAAATGAGGTCCAAACAATGATTGAAAGTGATTGCTAATTACCTACCTTTTCCATCGGATATTGATTTATATTAGTTTACAGAACTTGCTAGTTGGTGGGCAAAATAAGTATTTGTTCAATTGGACATCAACAAAGATTGTAAAGGAATTTAGGGCATTTGTTAGTAAATCCTAGCATGATGCATCATATAATATTGGTCTCTCGTACAAATGTTTACAATGATGTTTGGCTAGTTTAATATTCTCTGGGAACCTACACATTGCATGAAGACAAACTTATTTTTATATCATAAGCTCATCAATGATGTGGCCTTTTGGCAATTCATGAAACACATTTATCATCCCCACATGTTTAAATTCTAACAATTAAAATCTTTTGAGCACAACGTTGTTCAATGATTATATGGAGGGCAATCATCTTACTTAATCTTAATGCAAATATTTATCTAGTCTACATATTCCCCAATGTGCATAAATGATCAAATTAATCTTTTGGGGGACCTAGAGGATAGAAACTTGGCAAACCTCTCATTGGTAAGTCATGTGGTCTAATCGTAGGAATATATTAACCATGATGTTTGGCTAGTTGGTATTCTCTAGGGACCTACATGTTGCATGAAGGCAAACTTACATGTCATACATACTGATACATATATATAAAATAGTGGGATGACCCAATTAGAAGATAACGCCGTTTCGTCTAATTCTTATAATTGATGAATAAGAGCAACCTTAATCTATTTTGGACCCCAAGCAAGGTCCAACACATTTACACAATTTGGTTCTTATAAATTTGAAGTACATATACTAGATATATTCTTCAAAAATGAGGGGTCGCCATATGTTTTACACCACCACAATAATGATTTCATGTTTGTTTGGACCTTAAAAATATGGTTTTTAGGCAACAAATGGGAAAATAGACTTCAATGTATTGCCATGGGTCCAAGCTTTCATTTCACCAAGAAAAAACAGCCGACAAAAAGTGTCTTGGAAATCTACATCATAATATGGAGGGAGATCAACCATCACATGGGTTTATCAATTCTTAAATATGAGGAACTCAATATATCAACTGGTAAAATACTCGACAAAAGGTATATACTATCATAAAATAACAAATACACCTTGATTAATTTCCATGCCTTTTCTCTAATCCATTTAATGTTTTATCAATAAAGGATACATATGTTATATGGGGTAGGACTAACATATCCTAGATGGGTGAACAAAAAACAAAAACAAAAGAGATTATCATGTACGGAATGGGTAGTTTGTATTGAAACATGTGCACTTTTGTCATCAACTTTAGACCATAGAACCATTTGTCTTTGTTTTTGTTATATAAATAGGCGTGGAACAAATTTACACTGCATTTATATATCATAAATATTGAATCCCTTGATAGGAACCTTAGGTAATCGTTCACGGTTGCTCCATTTATGAAATTCTTTTACCATCCTCGACAACTGAGCTACCCTCTTGTCCACAACTTCTCATTTGTTATGTTTTTGTTCAGCATGTGGTATATTTAATCTTGGTGGTGTCACATATGTAGAGTGTTATCACTAATCGTGAAACCTCAAGCAAATATGAAATGTGTTGCCCACATGAATAAGAAATCATCCTTTGTGTCTCAAGCTCTACAAATATATCATATGGTATGTTTTATTGTGAATGTACAATTTGAATTTTGAACAATACAAAAGAGGGGGTTCTTTTGCAACATTGCCCTAGTAAAAGGCCCATCGTTGTTTTTTTTCCAAAAAAAGGCCTATTGTTGTAAGTTGATTATTGGTTCACCTTATCAAGAAGCATAGAAGGGATTAAATTCTTTTTATCTTGCCTATAACAAATAACACATGTCTTAGCTAGTGTATTATCAAGTACCAGAAACAAACCTCTCTCCATGGGGATTGGTTGATTTCCAAGGAAAATCAATACTGAGCAAATCATGTATCGCAACATTTATTTATAAAACGTGCAATATTCCTAATGTTGAAAGTTGAACATGCTACCTTTACACACGAATCACAACCTTCATGTGTGATAATACATCTAGCTGACACACAATTCATAGCTATTCTCTTGTCTGGGACTAGGCAACCTTCAATTCATTACCATTCTCTTGTATAGGACTAGGCGATAGATAAGAAAAAGTTGGAACTTACTTTATAACTTCTTTTCAATGTCTTATAATGACTCTAACTAGATTGCATACCTTGTAAATGCTGTCTCAAATTATTATACTTGTAACACCAATTTTAATATGAAAATGAGCGTTTAATATCAATTTTAGAGTAGGGTCCAAAATGAACGTGAAAGTCCAATTTTAGCATAAAACAATCATATTACATTGAAGCTTGGATTTTGTATACTTTTTTTTTTCTTAAAAGAATGTTCAAGTTTCAACTATACACCAAGTAATAACTTTATCAGTTATATGTTTCAATATGAGGAATTTCACTTTTTAAACAAGGGTATGCAGCGATATTTCCCAACTACTAGAAGAGGTGCACTAGCAGATATCGTCCTTGCTATGAGCCCATTGATTAACAAACCCCCATACCAATAATGCACATACATTTAAACACAAAAAGTTGGCAATGATGTAATCATACAAAGAGCATTTCAAAGCTTACGTACATGGTAGAATTGAGCACATGATCCTTGTGTATATAGCACAAGGTCCTTATTCAAATGCATATAAAACTTTCTTTACCTTTCATCCATATGTATACACACACCCGTATATGTAAATTCTCGTGTTTGTTCAATGGATGTAAAATCATATAGACCACATGGAAAAATGTACGTCTAAGTTCCGTTTTATAAAGTTTTCAATTATGACCGACCACAAATGAAATTGTAGATCTTATAATAAACATTTATTCAACATGTGTGAATGTTTCCTCACAATCTAAAACCACAAAATTGTTCATGGCCCTTTGCATTGGCAAATTGAGCTTTATATCAATTAATTAATGGGAACATTGTGTGGGGCTCCATACAAGGACTGTCTCTAAAAGGGGAAAGTTGGGGGAAGAGTTAAACCCACAAGGACATGGATTTATAGTGTAGGGTGGTAGCGTGTTCCAATGTGATGGGGTGAGACCTGACACAAATTCTGAATTTTTTTAGGAGATTTGGCTTATGGTGGTGTGTTTATCAGTCTGGCATATCTAGATTAGGAGTTGTAAGTTTGTTTTTCAGCAGCAAAAGCTCTCATGTGGGGAGGTGATGTTAAATATCTGGTTTGAGCGTGTGGCTTGGTTGCGCAAATGGTATGACTCGATTCAGGGGGGATCGGATGAAGCATAAAGGGCAAGGTCAAAGTTCTTGCTAAATGGGGTGGTTCTCCCATGATGGTCAAATCTTCGTCGAGGCCTAAGTGGAATTACCAGGCGCCTAGGTGGTTGTTTCCGCCGATGGCTCCCAATATTGTACATGGGTTGTAATTATGTATGTGTAGCTCAAGCACAAGTGGGTTAGTATAGTCATGTTACCCGGATAACTTTGTTATAAAAGAGTTAGTTGGGAGAAGTAGAGTCGGGGGTAAAATGAGCTTTATTTCAGTTTTGTTGGAGTTAAGGGTCGTGTGAGTTTTTGCTATTTTTGTTTGATAGTTTTGGAGTTGTTCCTCCGAGTTGTATATGTTGATCCCATTGTAGATTCCAGTAATCTCTACTGTTTACTATTTGCTAACTAATGTGAATTAGTGTTTTTTTGGAAAAAAATAATTTATTCAAGCAAAACTATACTTTACCTTATAAATCCATTTACAACTAGTTATATTCTGGCCATGAACTCTATGCACCAATTCCCATCTAGTGTTTTTTCTTTAATCCATCCATTTCTTCTTACGTGGCTTCTCGCCTTTTTCTCCGTACAATATATATCCTCACTTGAACTTGTTTCAATATAGCGCTCATTTTTTTGCATAGCAAACCATTTTCTACAAAAAGTAAACGGTAAGTTAGTTTGTCCATATCTTCTTACCCTTTGTGATGTAAGTGGTTCAAACACAACCCCATGATCTCAATCTAAGTTTTCTTCTTCTTCTTTGTGTGATTTTTTTTCGTCTTTCTTTTCAACAACTTTTTGTGGTTGGTGTATTTGCAATTTGACATCACGAATGAGAAACATAGACTTTCTTGCCTCCAGGCTTCTATGTCGTAGGATCAATATCCAGATTTTATATTATCAAAGTCTAGAAAAATACATTTTAATGTGTTTCCATCAAATTTATTCCAACTTTGTCTATGCACGTGCACGTGACATGCACGCATCCAAACACTTTTAAATTGTTATTTTTAGAGTCTAGGCTTTCGTCCAAAAAAATTTCATATAGAGTATTGTTGTTAATGATTGTTATTGGCATTTTTGGTAATCAATGTTATTCCATAGTGCATGCATTTGCCCAAAACACCTTTTGAGCATTCCTTTTAAATATCACGGCTCTCACACACCCTAAGATAGGCCGGTTTTTTCTTTCAGCTACTCTTTTCATCTTGGGAGTTACGAGTATATATACCACGGCTTTATGT
This sequence comes from Azolla caroliniana, assembly GCF_043228905.1. Taxonomy (NCBI): domain Eukaryota; kingdom Viridiplantae; phylum Streptophyta; class Polypodiopsida; order Salviniales; family Salviniaceae; genus Azolla; species Azolla caroliniana. The sequence continues at coordinate 18,937,834 of NW_028230450.1, read as the reverse complement.
ATCTCATTCTTTCAATTCTCTTTTAGACACCAAATTGACCTTCAATATATTCACTATACCACTCAAAAGCTTTTACGTTTCTATTATATGGATTTCAACAATGGATTTTATCTCGAGATATTCTTGAAACACGTCACTTTTATATACAAATAATGCAAAACATATTCATCAATGAAATATCTAGGGATTTGCAATAATTGGTGCATAATAGTAAAATATGTGTGGAATATAGCGATAGAGAAAGGCATAAATGTTTTGGATTATGCAGCAAAAACGAAAAATTGTGGATTAATTGAAAATGGTGGAGAAAGTGGTTGAATAGTGTTGAATGTGGACAAATTTGTTTGTGAAAGTAATGAAATTTACCCAAGTCAAGGAAGATCCAAAAAAGTACTATGCAACACTATACTTGTTATGTATCATGTTCATCATAAGCAATTGATGGAATTTCATCTTCCGAGGCAAAATTACTTCTTACAAATTTTTAACTTGCACACGGTGATCTCTTTTATCATAATATGTGCACATGAGAGGAGTTTCATTACCTTGTCAAGGAAGATCTCTTTGCTTCAGAAGATGAAATGCCATCAATTAGTTATGATGAACACGATACATACAATGACGATGTGATAATTGCAACCACATCAAAAAATGTGGATGATATATGGTAGATTGATTTACTAGAGGATGATATTTATTTATTTGATTAAAAAACTAAAATGTTATGCTTCAGCAATTACACGGAAAATGATATGTTTTATATTGCAGTAAAGGAAGTGATGATGTTGAAGTTCAAATGCTGAATGATATAGTTTAAGAACTTCATAGATGTGTGGTTTGTGCCTCAATGTGCCAAAATTTTGTTCTAAGTTGTTCAACCTGTTGAGAAACAAGAGAATGTGTTATTCACAAATGATGGTTGTGAAATTAGTTGGGCTAAAAATATTTGAGTTGCTTGAACTGGAAGTAAAGTTGGTCGCATGTTTGGGATAATGTGAAACGAAATACTTTGGTTGCATCTAAGCAAAGTGATTTTCAATTGTGCCTAAAATTTTGACTATGTAAATGAACAAAGATCAATTGATATGATCGTAAAGGACATGTGACAAATTGGGAATCATATTGTAAACCTAAATACACAAAAACTAGAAAACCATTATGAGAAAGGTTGGCTATGTACTCGCTTGAGCTTGCATATATGTGTATATGAATCACAGATGTAGTGCATGTATTGTACATAATTACCTTAACACCATAATCCGTCTACAACAATACATTTGGTTCAAGTAACTCAATTATTTAGATAGTGGTATTGGCAAAATTTCTAGTCTTTGTATTTTAGAGAGAAATATAAATCCTTGTCGAGTTTCTTGAGTTTTGCTACTTGCAGCAACATATTTCAAAATTTCAATTTTAAACCCTAAACCCCCCTTTCTTTTTATAAATAAAAATTTAAATTGCCATACGCAGATGAATTTTCAAAATAAGATTTCAAATTATCAAGGCGAATGATTTTAGGATTTACTATAACAAATTATATATCGACCACATTCTAAATCAACGATTTTACCATATGATTCGATGATAAAATACTTGATGAGATGGTTACAATCTTATACTTGGCTTCAATGCAATCCGTGAGAGAAAAAACATTGGTTCTTCGTCCTTCTTCTTTCATTGTCACATTGCAATAAATCTATGATTATTTGTTTTCATTGAAGCTTAAATTATTATTATTCTCTTTGTCATGTTGCAATCGATTTATTGTGAATGATCATTGATATAAGTGTTGGTTATATTTCTAATAGAATATTGAAAAGGCATAAGCAAGATGAAGTCAAGATAGAGAAAATGACCTTAACATCAAATAAAAATAACATACTATTTCTAGTAGACAATTTCATGCATAGTATCTCTTCACACTAACTATCTTATGATGTTTCTCACAAGGGCCGACCTTGTATACTCAGTTTTATCCTTTTGAATCATTTGATAGGATATTCACTATAAATGATTTTGTATATCTTATATGGTACTTTGGTTCGAGTCTAGACAAACATTCTCTTATGAAATTTTGTTTATACTAATCATGTGCACACATTATGTTTTATTCAAAATATTGGACGTAACCTAAATATGACATTTGGAAAAACTTGAAAGTTTGGTGGGTGAAGTTCTAAGAAACAAAAGGCTAAAACTTCTATAGTTGAAATAATAAATATCGGACCAAAAGTATCAATGTTAGCTTCATCTCAAGTGAAACTAACAAGCAAGCTTCATTAGAGTTTCCATAGTTCTTAATGTTTACACTTCATTTGATGTGTCATTCATTTGCACTTTTTCTCTTAGATAGTAACATGCCTACCTTCAAGTATAAGTCTTTTGGAAGTCATTCGCAAATGTAAATGTAACATTTGTATTTGAATTGTAACCCAACTTCTTATAATAAATTGCAGATATGTGTGCATGTGCATTTTTGTTTTCTTTTATGATAAAATGGTTATATATGTGAGGAACTCAATGTCATAAACATGCACATGCCCCTAGCCCTTTACAAGCTTGACATTTTTAGTGCAATAAGAGTCAAGACAACCTCATGAAAAAACCCCAATACCCAATAAAAAGAAATCAGGATATGGTATTCATGTCACAACTCACCCCACACTTCTAGAGCATGTTGATTCGAAGAAACATCTTGGATCCAACTTCTGCAACTTTTGTCCTTGTAGAAGAAATTGACTATAGAAAATGTTTGTCATTGTGTTTCCTAGGTTGCTCTTGTCATATACTTTTGTTTTAGACATAAAGCATATAGAATAAGTGAAAGATCCAATAAATAGCCTAACTCAAAAGAGTTTAACTAGTAGCTATGACAAATAATTAATTGAAAGAAATGGGTTATATATATTGTGACATTATCTCATTGATATATTAGTTGGATATAGATGAGATCGATGAGCTATTTATTAAATGGTCATTCATAATTGGGCAATGCACTTTCTTCCTCTTACTAGGGATCTCATTGGTAGCTCCCATATCATCAACATTTCATACTGCATACATATACAAACAAAAAATAAATATATTGTTAAGAATCTCAAGTGTAATGCTGGATGAGATCAACCTTTAATCTATGCAAGTTTTTTTTGTTTAATCAATAGAAGCATAATTATCTTTGGTCTCTAACTTCGGAGCCATTGAAAGGGATGTGTTTTAACAAATAATCTAAGAACTCTAGGTCATGTGCCAATGTAATAAAGGAATAACTTAGTAGCAGCCAATTCCCAACATGCGAAAAGGAGCTTCTATGCATCAAAATATTGACCTTAAAGCAATTTGTTTCATGTGCATGTTCACCTCCTTTCTATCCAGCAAGATAGTTGATCTTATGCCATGTAAAGTGTGTCGTCTTATTTAAACCTTGTCGATATTTTAGTTAAAGGGACACATGAAGCAAAGTCACCTTTATTTCTGCAATACATATTGTTATAGATCCATGATTGCAAGTACATCACATGATTGGAAGCTTATGGGTGTGCATTCATGTCTTGAGCACTATGTTAGATGTTATTTCACTACAATAATCATAATTTACATTTGTGATCATGTTTGCATGCATTTGCCATATTAAGGATATCATTATTTTAGTTTGATGTCATACACACAATTGACATGGCTTCACAAGATTGACATTGATGAGCCCATCATATGTATCAATAATTTAACTAAAGGAGCCTAGATCAATCCAAGTCAAGAACCAACTGTTAATTTGTATACATACATACATATATTGGAGTGTAAAATTTGTGCAAACTTACCAATATTACTCAACAAGCCAAATACCTCTATATGGAATAAAGGAGAGACCTAAGGCAATCTTCACATTACTGCACAGAAAATGCAGATACTACTTTAAAATTTCTAACATGCCTATCCTTGGAGCACACAAGTAAATGCCCTACACACTTATCGATTGGCATCCAATCCTACGATACCAAATGCCATACCCCAACAAACAAAGAACAGTAAAAACTAACTTTATGAGCCAACATAAGAAAATCCTTGACAAAAATTGCATCACCGCCCATGTGACATGCAACATTATAACATGTGGTTATTGTCCTAATAACCAATCAACAATTCATGCATCAAGCACTTTATGTGTGCATGAACTAAATTTCTCCTTACACTTTTCTTTGCCAACGATCTAATGAAGCTTTTATACCTTTGCGTTATCAAACACCACTGCTCCTGACCAATTACCTCACAGTTCAATGAGTAAATAATCCATGTTTGTGTACTTTAGAGAATTAGGTGTTGTAGACTGCCTGAAAGATTGAAGATATGGAATCCAGACAACTGAAATCATTTTAATTTGGAAATATAAGAATGCAGCAAATGGAATTCTCATATTTTTATGTTTTTTACTCAAAAGTTCCTAGACTAAATCAATAATCTTATAAAATAGAAACCGCAACCAAAATATCAGTTCATATACATGATTCAAAAATATCAGTTATTACCTCATATTCATGCTTTCAAAAAACTCACTGTTATTTATTGGAAAACTATAAAAAACATCAAAAAAATAAACCAATTATATAAGCTTACATGTATTGGACAGAGCATGATCCACATTGTTTTTCTTTACTATATTAAAGGATGTAAATTTGCACTCGACTATTAAACCTTGCAAGATATGTCATCAATTTCGATAACTGAAGGAAATCACAACGGTATCTATCTGAATTGTACACCCAAAACATCATCTTTCAGCAATGGTAAGATCAATAATCTTGAGCTGGGACGAAGAAAACCACTAGGGGTATATAACTGAAAAATTAAATCCAAAACATTTTCTTTCAGTGAAGTTTAAAGACCGTAATTTAAGTCATGGAGTATGAACGGACTTTATATTGGGTTTATGATGCAATATTACCTTTATGTGCAAGGAGGATATTTATCCAGATATCATTAACCAACTAAACATTTGATAAGGTCAAAGCAATCTCTGCAGTATTTACGATACCATGCTCAAGTCTAATGACCCCTCTCCAGACAAAGTTTTGGTGGAATCCTGTATAGAAGTCATCATACATGATATAACCAAAATCATGCATAAGCACTCTTGCACCAAGCAAAAAATCGTCAGAATGTAAAACAAACCTCCATGCCCCATTTTATGTAATCTGCTGATTCACAAGCTTTGTATTCATCCACCAGGCTTTGCACTATCTCTCTTGATTCATCAAATTCTGTCAGATCATTATCCTGTAAGATAAAGAATAGCTGATGTCAAATGTGTCCTAGAAATGAGCCTAGCCATTTCATCTATATTTTATGCATTTGTATGAAAAATCTATCATGGATTATAGGCATTTAAGACTCTAAACACATAATTAATCAAAAACATCACATGGGAGTTTAACGGTAATGTCATGCAGTTCCAAACAACTCATCCAAATCCATATTTTCAAATTTAATTCTTCAACCTAGCTTCACTTGCCTCTTTTGCCCCCGTACATTGTAAATTGGTTTCTTTTAATATGAGAAGTTATTGCTGTATAGTTCCTCACAGGAAAAGTTGACTAGCCTCCAAAACAGGTTGGGAGCCCATCACACCAGCACCAGTGAGTTATTTCTTTTTTTTAAAACTCATTACATCCTCTAATGTATTCACATGATCCGTTCAATTCTCTTTACTAGAAATGCCCCATTGTGGGCCCTAAAAGATGAACTGATTTAATAAGTGACAAGCCATAATTGTTCCAGACATTAAGATATATCCATACACAGGCATACCAAGACATTAAGAAAAATCAAAAGGGCAAATGAGAAACATCATATATAAGCCATAGACAAGTGCATATTGGGTATACCATTCAAAAATGAGATGTTAAGCACTTACAGCGAACATTGGGAACTTCCTATAATTATCAAGAAAAGCTTGTTTCTTCCTCAGCTTTTCATATTGACTTAAACATTTACTGAAGAGGTGTCGAATACTTGTATGGCTTGCCAGCATAAGACCACTGACCTGAAAATAAACTCAATAAACAAGTTCAATCAGGATAAGAAACTTTTTATCAATTTAAGGCCATCCATTAATCCCATTAAGTTAGCAGCACAATAAAAAAAGTGAGCAGAAATACTTGCCCTATGTGCTGTCTGAACGTAAGGTGACTTCCTTGAAAGTGCAACCTACAAATAAGAGAAACCAGAAATGCTTCATCAACCCACACATCTTTAAATCATCATGCACATAATCTTTAATCTCATTATTTACATAACAATATATGATTATAAATAGGTCATAATGCAAGGTGCAAAATGGAACATCACTATACACCAAAGAAACTTCATGCTACCAAGAGCAAACCAATGCATCTGACATGCAAACAAAGCTTTTTAAGCAAGATTGCAACATTACTAGTGGGAAACCCACATGTGAGATAAGACATAAGACACTTGACTATATCCTTACCCCAAAACAATGAAAGGAAAAGGCATTGATGTGGTCACTCATACTAAATATTGCCTCGACAAAAACATGAATGTGGAAATAGCCCATAACAAGCTTCACCATAATGAATCTATTCAATAAACCGCATATTATACAGATAGCCTAAATCAAACCCATGCAAAACTTTAGACAGCTAGAGAGTTTAAATCTTTGCAAACAAATTCTCAGAAGAATTTCATGAAATTGCATAATAATTGAAGTTTGGCAGTTCACCTAAACAAACAGGCAAAAGATGCATATGCAATCTTTTTTTTCCAAAAAATCTACTACATGTATTAGGAAACGCCATAAGGCTATAAATGAAATATGTACATTTAGGTAATGACCCCCGTTTTAAGTTCTAATTGTTGGCTTAAATAAATACTTCGGTGTAGAGAAGAACCCCTCCACCTTATAAAAAATACGTCAATAAATTATTCCTTTGTCCCATATGGCATGAAACTTCAATCGTTGTAACTCTGCCCATTGCATTTTACCTTTTCTGTTATCCAAAGAACCTCTAAGATTATGCACAATCTCTGTCCGAATCCTAGAAATTATCTGGGCAGGTCTTTCGTTCACATTTTGGAATACCTTCAAACATCTAGCCTTCCAACCAAATAGTGATAACACTTACCAATTGCCATATTTCAGGTTTATCAGTTTCTATTTGTGGATTCAGAGGTATAAATGTTTTTTGCATCAGACCATGTCTCATATCAAGAGCATCTGCAATACCCTCTTGTTCATATACCATTCAGTTTTGTACTGCTAATAACTCCGATACAAACTTCATTGCACCTAATTAGGGTCATAATCTGTTGGATAAAATAATCATGCCATCCATAGAATGTGTGTAGCCTCATAGAAGTAGCCAACTAGCTGAATTTAATCATGAATTTTGATGAGGCGGTAGCATAAAGAATGGGAAAACTCTGAAACACTAAGTGTTTCTTCATTTCACCATATGCACCACCCAGTCAGCTCCAAAGGAGAGAAAAAGATAAAGAATTGAAATTATAAATGTTTCAGAAGGAACTGAAGCATTTGGGAAAACAATAAAAACTTAGGGGCATTTGGAGAAATAAAAAATCATTGTCAAATAAAGACATATTCTGTCAAATCGCCACCTGAATACTGGCTGGTCCCCACTCAATGAAAGTAGCTAGTTTCCTCTCTCGTATTCTTTGTAAGCTTTTATGAACCTTTGAGAACAGAGAAGGAAAAAACGTATTAGTTGTATATACACTACACATCTGGTAGAACATGCTAGATATTAATAACAACAAGTGAACAAACCTGTGTAGGATCAACCTCGCCTTGTATTATATTCAGAATAGAAATGTACTTTGCTTGGCTTGCTTCCTTTGTACGTGCATAAGAAGAAACCATGATATTTTTGGCCTTGGAAAGAACATGGATGTCATTAGTTTACCAATCAAAATAAATGAGAATAAAAAAGAGACACAACTCGATAGCTTATACTTGTAAAAGTCTTCTCATCACGTCCAACACTGTTGTTTTCCTTATTGCATTAGCCTGCGCCAAGAAAAATCGAAGCAAAAAATCAACCTCCCTCTGACAAAATGCAAATGAAACATGCATTGCAAGATGACTAGTGGCCCCAGGAATTCCAGTAGACATCCAAGGGGAAATCTATGCACTATATGAATTAGTGTTAAAAAGGTTTTGTTTTATGAGAAAACTGCTGTGAGCAGTAAGTAATGTGCCAATCTATAGATAACATTCTCTCTTGTTGTTTGCACAACTTCTTAATGAGACAGAGAGAGAGAGAGAGAGAGAGAGAGAATGCTTAATTATATATAAACGATTACACTCTTGCTTTAATTTCCCTCTCTCTCACTCTCTACATTTAATTATATGTATTTACATAAAATTATAAAGCAAAAAAGCACCCTACTTCTCTCTCTTGTTCTCCTGCTCTCTCACCATGCGTACTATCCCCATGAGCGTTGGCTTTTGAAGAACCTTGACAGTTCTTCAAACTCACTTGCGCAAGTTAGGAGTTGAGAAGCATCATGACAAGTATGAAGATATGCAAGATGTGCAATGAAAACCTAGTGGAGAATGAATATCACTTCCCGCATGCTCAACACATAAGGTAATTCATGGAAGTATAATGTCTTGTTAAATGGACATGATAATTTAAGAGGCATGCTGCATTATTCACACACAGTTTTTATTACGTGAAGGGTTTTAACATATTTTAAATTTGACAAATGGTGTCTTCATATTTTCTACCTTAATAAAACAGTTTTTTGGGTCAAAAATGGGAAACGGCCATCAATGCACACCCTGCTAGCAAAATTGAAATGAAACAAGGATGCCCTCTATCACCCACTTTCTTTGGTCTTTTTACATATGATGTATTGAATTACATAGAGAAACTGGGAGTCAAGAATATGATTGGCAGAGATAGTTATACCCATCTAACTATGTGTTGATGATATTGTGCTGATAATGTTATATTTATAATGGCTTTTTCTCAAAGATAATACAAGATTTTAAGATGTAATTTTAATATAATACGTTAATGTATCCTCTTTCTTTCTTTTTAAATACCTTAGAGGTTAGCAATGTTTCAAAGCTTCCTAATTTACTCGATGATGACTGTGGGGAATG